>NC_135777.1:1822565-1924429 GCF_028453695.1 Augochlora pura
GACACTTGGAACACACGCTATAAACGGGAAAAACTGACGACGCGAAGACGGGACGTATGTGGATTCAGTTCGGCGTCATTGTGAAGAGGAATAATTGCGAACGAGTGTCGAAACGAGGACGTTCGAACGAGAAGTTTCTGACAGAGGAGAAGGTGTCGCGTGTCGGTACAGCCGCGTCATACGCCGCGCCGCGAAATGATGATTCTGCAACGATGGGCTAATTAACGTGACGCTCTGATTTAATTAATGTTCCCGGTCGGCCGGGCTGACATTAGCAGTTTCATTGCGACGACCGGCTGACATCGCGTTGCCGGCTGGTAAAAGTGCGACAACGCCGGCACGGATTTCGGGGGTTCGTTAAAACCGATGGAAACGCGGCGCGCGGGCCGGGTCGGGCCGGGCCGTTTCGGGTCGCGCGATCGGCAACCGCAGCTCGTGGCAGCGTAATTAAACGAATATGATGTCTATAAATAATCCGGCAACGTTTTTATCGGCCTTTCCCGTGTCCTCTTTTTACATGGGAACGGAATTCGGCGCGGACCACAACGGGAAAGCGAAAGAAGAGGAGATGAAAGAAGAGAAAGCGGCGCGTTATTAGATTCGATTTTCCGACCGAACGTTCATCTTCGCCGGATACGTCTCACACGTGATCCGGGTCAACGGAGAACTTTTTCCTCTTGAAATTTATTAGTGGGTCCCATAAGTTCTTTCCGCGTTATGTATAATTTTAACAATAAAAATAGCAGAAGAAACAACAATTGTCTAGTCCTATTATTAAAAATATTAAGAACAAATAACTGCTAATCAACGCAGAATGAAAGGAGTCATAATATTCCTCTTTTGAATTTTTGTGATAAATTCTTAACAAAGTTTTATACGACCTATGTTTACATAACATTTTTTTCTTACTTTGTGCCATGGAATACGCTGCCAAAATGTGAACCTTACAAACTGGGACACCCTGTATAAAACAATAAGTCAATCTTATACAACAAATATCGACTATTGATTCCGCATCAAAGAGAAGGATGAAACTTATGGGACACCCTGATACAAGCGTCTCGATTCGCTGCCCGAGAGCGACGCCAAACGGAGATTCCAATCCGATAAGATTGGTAACAACGGCTCCATCCTACTTGGAATCGGTTAAACGGACGACGACTTCGATCTGCCGTCAGAACCAGAGCAAACACGGCCGATCAATATTGTCATTAGAATTTCAGAAGTCTACGGTACACGATCTATTGTGGAACTTAGTTCGCAGAAGTCGGGCCCCGACTTGGCACGATGAAAGGTTCAATAAATACCTCCCTCGTCTCTTAACTTACTCCATTATGAGCCGCTCCGCGCGTCTTCGGCAACCATGACCGGCTTAAGGGATGAAGCAATCATGCTAAAACTGTCTGGAAAATTTCGCATCCTCTACGAAGAAAGTTCGGGGAAACTGTTCACCGTCTCTGGGAGAGCACGTTGGACCTGTGGCGAGCATGCTGAAAGCACTTGCCACGATTCCGCGTTTCTGTCTATCCGATTTACTTATACCACGAGCTCGTGCGCCGTCGTAGCTGGCTGTTGCAATATATTCGACGGGGTTCGGTTACGGTGATTATGCTGCAAGCGGTTGATTGTCTTCGCGTTTCGTTTAAATAGAACGATTTTGTAAAATGTGTAATAATATATGTATAATAAGATATGTATACTAGGTCGAGTTATAAGTAACTCCACTTATTTTTATCAAACATTTATTTTGCTCTCATTGAATAACAAAATTATATTAATTTACTACGTATTCACCCATTTATTATTAATGTATTATGTATTAATTTCTCCATTTCAAAAAAACAGTTTAACATAACGTGTATCACACGAAACAGTTGACAAAAGATTAACTGAAGCATCGTCTATATAGTGAAAACAAAAACTTGTTGGCATTGTAGAGAATTGTATAAAAATGTGTAATAAATTATGTATTTCACAAAACTGGTCTACTGGACCAATATACTGGACGTATCAATTAATAGTTAATTCGCCCTGAATTAACACAACGCCCCGAAATATCGCAGAGGACTAAACCTGCTCCATGAAACACCTCGTCGTATATGAGAACCGCTGACGAAACAGAAATCGAACCAGTTTTCACAAGATCCGAGTAAACTCCTCGGAGCTGCGACATGCGTCAGTTCGTAGCCGGAACTTTCTACTAATAGAACCGAATCGGCTACTGATAGAATGGAACAACGGCTGCGAACCACTGCCTGGAAAGACTCTATAACACCTCGTAATCGTCTCGATAATTCGAGTTTACGACGCCATGAAACGCGGACGTCTGAAACAGCGAATTATCGAGTCGGATCGGGTAGGATTAATTCGTATGACCGATTCGGTAGACAAGCCCGAGCGGGGGCTATCCAATATGAAATACGTGGCAGTACAATAGCCCTGATAGTAAACAGTCGGAGTGTTAAGCCCCCTATCCATAGACCGGAGTAATGAGCCGGCAGCCACTGGCGGCGGAGACGCGGACGCATCACCGTCGACTCAATAATTCGAGTTTACGACGCGACTAACTGCAGACGCGCGAAACACCGAGTTCACGAGCGGGATTAATTGTAGCCTAATGAGAACCGCTGGCCGCGGCAAGCCCGAACTTCATGGGGCAGTGTGCCACATAATAATTGCACAATGTAACGTAACGAGGGCCGCATATTACGTTATAACCGGTCCCTTACGTGTCCCGGGGACCCGCGCGTGGCACGGTTTACGCGGAGCCGTGGCGCGTGCCCGTACAATCGATAATCCTATCGGAGCGGAGGCGATGTTTTCACCTAATTATTGGCGAAGCCTCCGCTCGATAGGCTATCGATCGGGTCGCCTTTCACGCGCGGCGCGTGGCTGATTTCAATTATTCATCCCGGAGAAAACCGGCCCGGGCCGGGGCCGAACGGTGCCGAGCGAGAGACCGGAGCGGGTCCGGCCCGCGGATGTCACCGTGTTAATGTAACTAATGAGACACTGAAAGCAACGCGTACTGGATTAATCCGCCGCGCTCGCTGATGAAGTGGTTACCGTTTCCACCGAACGTTTCCCGCCCTCTGGGCTTTCGCTCCCCGATCGAACGGAGATTGATGAGACGCGCTAATTTCGCGAACGGCAGCTCTTTCCTGTGCTTGGGACATTGTTCCTGCCCGCCGTGATTTTCATTTTAATGGCACGCGAATGGCTCGAGAGCTAGACGCTGGTTTTGCGAAACGCTGCGCGAGCCGTTTGCGGCGGTGTCTCGCAGAATGCCGCGAAGACGAAATCGAGGTTGATGTTCCAGCGAGGAGAGGATACGGTTATTCGAGTTTCGAGAGTTTTTGTGGTTGAAATTTTGTGAAAGAAAGAGAAAGAGGGAGAGAGAGAGGAGTACCTTGGAAAGCAGCTGCTTCATGTCTGTGTATATTACTGAGGATACATTAGATTTATCGATCTTTTTAAACAACTGCAGTGAAGATGCTTCGATTTCTTTTTAGACATTCGCAGTAGAGGTGCTTCTATTTTTTGAGACATTCATGGTAGAGATGCTTCGATTTTTGAGACATTTACAGTAGAGATGCTTCGATTTTTTTAGTCATTCAGAGTAGAAATGCTCCGATTTTTTGAGACAATATTTTGGGTATTAGAAGGTTTTCATGTTAAGTAGCAATGCGTAGACGAAATTGTCATAATGCGAGTGTCAGTTGTTTGTCTCCTCTCTGATCAGCTTCTTTTGAGTATCGCTCAGTTGTTTTTTTGCAGACGCCGTAGTTCTCTCGTGATCACGCTGTCCGCATTAATTTAATTTATTGATTAAATTTAACCTAAAAGGACACTAGCTTGTTTTATATTCACGCAACCTGCATTATCTCTCGCTAATACTTCAGAACCCATCCCGATCAATAACAAACTCGACTGAAGGCTCGGCACTCAAAATTTCGATCACCCATACCCCCCAACTCTGTTATCAAAGTTCGACTCTTTCAAGCCGCTTTGTTGCTTCGTTCGGCTATCGCAACACAGAAATTCCTTTGAAGACGCGCGCAGCCCCATCCCGCCCGCCGTTCAGTATTTTATGAATTTTTGAATGTAATTACAGGCGAAACATAATTGTCACGTTTCACAGGAATGCCTTCGGTCGGTCTAGGAAGCGCCTACGTCGTCGCAACGAAGGGAGTTAAATTGCCGTTTACTCCGGCCGGGCTCTAACGGAATTCAGCGGGCGGAATTTTAAACAATTCCAATATTGAAATTGTGAAGTATAGTCGATTAAATTGCAAATTGATTACCGGATGAAATAGTGTCGGTCGCGAGGGGGCGCGTCGCGTCTCTCTCCGGCCGCGCCGCGGTCCGCAAAAGTCAATTCGGGCACGCGAAACAAAGGCTGTTATTAAATTTATTGTTGCGCACGCTATGCACACGCGTCCGCGCGTTACGTATGCATGCGGGTATATTTTATTTATATGCGTATGATCGCGGGTCCCCCTCCCCCGCTCGCGCTCCTCGTGGCACCGATATGTCCGCAAACCGGAGGTGTAACTTTTGTAATTCATCGCTCCGAACGTAATAAATCGGGCAGAATTACACTCGCAATCTGCGAGAGTCCGCGAAAAAACCAGCGAAAAAATCTATCCATTTAAAAGCTGTCGCTTTTCAAACATTTATACGCGGCGGCGTTTATTACGAACGTTATCATCGTCACCGGGATATATTCCGGATAGCTACGCGGTGATATTCTTGGATTCGGCGACCAATGGAACGGCGCGCGCGCTCGCCGTCTCTATCCGTCGACGTATTTGCGGATTAACCGACGCTAATATTAGCTAATTCGACAACGACGCGTTTCGCGAAAACTAGCTATGTATGTGAATTTTGCAACATTTCTCTTCTTACAGGAACATTTCGAACAGTACCATTCGCTGAAGAAATATTAATTATTTATCAAATTAAAGATACAACTAGAGAATAAAGAATAACAACAAAATAAAGAATAACAACTTTGTGTTTTTAGTAATTCATTTCAACTTTTTCGTGGATTTAATTTCTTTGTAACATCAGAAAGCTAAAGAAAAATTAAAAATTTATATACAAAGACAAATTTGTTTTACATCATTTGCCAAAATTTCATTGGAAAATATGTGCTTTTTAACTCATCAGGTTGTTTTTATATAGACCATGTTATTTCTATAGGCAGTGTCTGAAAATGGCGCAAATTTTGCGAATGACGGTGCGAAAAATTGCCGGACGAATATGTGTTAATAATGCTTCTGAAATACACCTGCATTGATATTTATGTCGACACTTTTAATTTATGGGCTCTGTTATTCATCTCATTGTTATATACGTCATCTTCCTTTTGTTTTCAGTTTGTCATTTGTTTTCAATTTGTCGTTCATTGTTTCTCCCACATCGACAATGCATCGAAGGAGATGAACTGTTATTACTGCCCTAAATTTTTCAATTAAAAGTGCAATTCTTGAATTGTCCTGTCATTGGAGAATAAGTTGACGTGGATTCAATTTTAATTTTTGATTTGAATATTAGACTCGTGGATAGTTGTTTTTGTATTTTTGTTTTTATATTGTTGTAATTATCATCACGAGTCGGACTCATCAAAGCACGCTGAATCGTTACAGGATAATTTGTTTTCCTCGATGCATAAATTCGAAAGAAATAAATCGTTCGTCTTTCAGCAAGACGACGACCCAAAGCACGCTTCGAGGGTTGCAAAAGAAAATTTATTGAAACCAGCAATATAAATTTGCTACCGTGGCCGCTTCGAAGCTCCGATCTGAACCGGATCGAGCGTTTGTGGGAGGAATTCGATCGTCAAATAACTATAACTGAAAGATAAGCGATATGGAAATTTATAAAAGCGTAGAAGAAAAAATGGAATGAATTAATGTTATGGAAATATAAAAATGTTTATGGCCGAACGACTGATCGATAAAGTGTAAAGATGTCTCTCTCTCTCTCTCTCTCTCTCTCTCTCTCTCTTTTTTAGTAGTTCTTAAACCTGTCCATTTCGTGTTTCAGGGTGTTCAAGATGCGGCTGACAAGGGACACGAGTTTATTCGGCGAGGACGTGGTGTTCGAAGGATCAAATGGCCGCGAGATCACGTTCGATCCTCAGCACGCGTACACGGGAACGTTGGACGGTGAGTGCTCGGTCAATTTCGTCGTATCACTAAGTGATCTACTCTACGATAATTATAGTAGAAGACAATTAATTTCGACTAGAACAGTTCACTCGTGAACTAATTTGTCTTCGATATGGAACTTTAATAAACAGTACACGAAAATTTACTATAGCATCATTGACAAGGTCAATCATTTGTCCGTCGATGGCACCTAGGTTCATGTAAATTGAATGACAAATGACAAAGTTAGTTCTTCTTGGCCCACCCTTTACCGTACTATTTTCTACACAATTATAATGATTAGAAGTTTGTCGACTCTAACAATCTTTAAGAAGGAAGAGAAGACAATTTCTATTTGTTGTATATAACTATGTTTACTTAAATGTTTAAATAGTAATGACAATAAATCAGAATATTATTCAGACTAAAGATAATGTAATAGCGTTCATATTACGAACTAATTACTAATTATAAGTCATTATGAATAATAATATCTAATTATTACTAATTATAATTACTAATACTCATATTACTTGATCTTTCTAATAATCGTTCACAGAATTCGCTTAAAATTAATCTCTCTAATGTTTTCAACATTCTATGGTTAAATACCATTATTTGGATATATCAACAGATAAATACGAAACAGTTACCAAAACTAACCCTTTTAGTATATATATATATATGGTTAAATAGTATTTAACAGTTAATAGTATTAAAATGGTTAAATAGTGTTTAATGATTAATAGTATTAAAATGGTTCAATAGTAATGACAAGAAATTAGAATTCTATTCACACTAAAATCAATTCTCTGATGTATAACACTCCATTTTAAATAACAAAGTGTTTACGCGTATGAAACTAAATTTGATAACTCATGCAACAACGATTACACCTTTAAAAATTTATATATCCTCATTATAAAAATACTATTTTGGTAGCTGATGTAACAATTTGAACTGTTAAAACCGCGTCGAATGCAAAGGGTTAATAATACGTCGCTATACAGGACCTTTCAGGATCTCGCGCCTCGAATTTCTCGCTCTTGTCTCGCGGATCCGACACCGCGGCCCGAGGCGTGTCTCGCGTTTGACTTTTTCACCTTCCAAACACGGTTACGTTCGCTTCGTTATACGTGAATGTCCAGGAACGCGGCCCCGCTCCGTGTCAAAGCGGCAGGAAATAATAATTGCGACGCGCGGCGGCCTGCTCTCGCGCGAAATTACATTAATGATGTTTCACAGTGCTCGACGGCGAGGAAAGCCACTTGCTCTAATTCCGGCGCGCCGCGCCCGCCGACTCGCCGATTTTTCTGCACGCGGCCGTTCCTCGTGTACGATGCGCGCGCGTGTGTGTGTTCGTGCACGCCCGATTATCAAAATTCTGCTCGAAATTTCCCGCGAAGTCCCGGAGAATAGCGAGGCGTTGCAAACAGGCCGACGCTCGCATTTGATACGCGAGAGGGAGCTCCTTCGCCAGGGATTTTCGTAACCGAGCGATACGATCGCTCGGAGGAGAATGAATGCAGAATTTCACAATTTTCCACGGCTTTTGGAAACTTGTTTTTCCATTGCTGTCTAACTTTAATAAACATTTAAATAAAAATTAGAAGCAATCGGAGGTGATCTTCTTGGCAGAATTACGTTCAGACGATTGTTTTACCGAGTAGCTGTCGATTGAGCTCGATAATATAAAATAGATATATATAGGGTGACGCATTCGAAAATATCGACTGAATTGTCTCCTAAATTATAGGTTACTTTCGGAATGTTCGGAATGAAATTTATTCTGTTTCAAGAGATATATCTTATGACAGTCAGAAATTCTGTTTTGGTGATTGTGATTCTGAGATTTGGAGGTTATCTGGATTTTTATAAACGAATTCGAGGGTAATTCGCGTGCACTTTCTATGAAAATTTTCTTGAAAGCATTAAATAAAAACTGTGCTTGATAAAACAATGTTTTTTTTCCAAAGAGGGATGTTTGTAGCTTTAGTATTCGATGATATTTACATAAATTTATATTAACTATATTAATTGTCACATGGATGCCGGATAGATCCGGTACTCGTACCGAAAGGGTTAATTATCTCTTAGATTGCTCACAAAAATGCCAATAACAAATCTCGTAAATGTAGAGTGACTTTTACAACTCTCTCTCTCTCTCTCTCCATCTATCTATGTCTCTGTCTCTCTCACAAAGCAGCAGACACTTCATCAGTTCGAATACTCAAGTAAAACAATCGCTCGATTCCGAAGTTTCAGCGGAGAATCGGTTATCTCTCCCGGGTTTCATCATTGCCGATTGAACAACAGCCGTGTCTAGGATGCGGGCTGGTTCCCGGTTCTCTCCGGTTCGACGATACACCTTCCGATTTTCGCGAACAATGAGAGCCGCGATGGATAGAGACAGTCGCCCGGTTCTTGGAAGAATCGATGATCATCCCCGGTCGTCCGCCGAGGCAGTCGACGAGGACCGAAACGCGCGCGATGATAAACCGGCGACGACAAAGAATGGCGCCGAGCCGCAGACGGAAGAAAGCCAAATGGCGGAAGGATCGTCGAGAGCTTATACGCGTTTCCTTTGAGTCTGGCTCGAGTCGGCCTTTGCTCGGTCTGCGGCTTCAATATACACGCGTTCGCGCGTGTGCTTTGCGCCGAACCGTCGCGATTACATGCGGTTTAATATCCGCGGAGATACCGTTCTCCGTGAATCGGCCGACGAAGATCGGCCCGGCCCAGATCCGTAGGAACGTAGCGCCGTGTTACTTGCGTTGCACCCACATCCTCGAAATTGCTCGAGTTTTCCATTCTTTGTCTCGGAAGGCTGCTCGAGAGCTCGCAGTTGATACGAAGATCGGTCGAGCTGCGAATGTGTTCGCGAGCGGTGCCGGGTAACAAGGGGATCCTACGGCGGTAAAACTTGCTTTGGAAACGGTAGTAGGCGCGAGCTGTAGTATGTTAGGTATGAATGTTATTTTATTCTTTTAAGTAGAAATAAAATTCTGTTCTTTCGATAACAATATTTAAGTATTCAAGTCAGCATAGGCGCCGAATAAATACACAAAAAATAAATACAGAAAAGCTTCCACTCCTTTCAATAACGAAAAAAATAGTAAAACAAAGGGTTAAGTAAACAAATCTAAACCATAGGGAGTTGAAATGCTTTTACACGTTCTTAACCAGAAAAGTTAATTTTAATCCGTAACATCGGCAATTGATATAGAAAGAATCGACGAACTAAATTTATGGAAACAGTAAATAATAAATTCAGTAGTATAGGTCAGCCATGGGCCGGCCAAGCCAGTAATTTCAAATGTAAAATTAAATCTGTGACAGTTCCAACCCCGTTGCTCACGGAAATCGCGAAAAGGGGGGGAACGACGTTGAGGATCGATGACACAAGTGACGTAATAAATGGTACAACTCAACGACTGATCAGCCAAACGTATTACCAAGAATCTACAATCGCTCGCCGAGAATTTATCAACGATCCTGTCGTTAACTTATTAACGAATACAATTACGTCCGTACCGAAAGACAAAAGAAGGTTTTGTCCATTCCCGTCATTCCTCGAGCCTTTGAAACTTAATCTAGTCCCTTTCGGCCCACCGAATAATCCTGCACCGCAAAGGATTAAAAAAGAGTACCCTCAACGTCCCTCTTAATTAAAGCACGCAGTTGCTCCACTTGAACTGCGAAATTGCAACAAAAAGTTCGGAAAGATCGCGGACGTACGGTCCGCAGAGGTAAAGCGGCAACTAAAATTATTCGAACGTCAACGTTTGACACGAAAAATTCCGCGAGAAACCGTGGAACCGTACTATCCCCGGCCCGTCGTCCGACCAGAATTCCTCTTTGATTCGCGCGAAAATCTCGGCGTACCTTTGTCAAACAATCTCGAGCGAGATTTCGCGAGCACGGAGTCCGTTTCGCCGAATCCGGCTAATAACTCGGCCGACTCCGTCGGTGTTAATAAGCGAACTCAACGATTAACCGTCGCGCGTGTAATTAAGCGAGCCCTTTGATCGAGCCGGTTGATCACGGGATCCGGCGTGTCCGTCAGCGCCGCGGGCTCGTCGCCGTGAAAAAATCCGGCCGACCGGCCGCGGGGGGAACAGTTTTTTTTTCGCTGGGATTCGTCGGGATTCGCGTCACGCGGATGCGTTCCGCGCGTTTCATTCGATTACACCGATTTTAAAACGCGCCCGCGATGGGGGGTGGCGGAGGAGGGGAGTGGGTGCCTGTCGGCGTAACGAAATTTCAATAACGCGCGGCATAATTGGCCGTGCGTGCGCGCGCGTTTCCGCCCCGGGAACGTCCGCGCGGAATAAATTCACGGTTCCGTTCTCCTTTCGCCGGCGCACGTCGCCCGGCCGATAAATTCTTTAATAAATACCCGGCGAAAGCTCGCGTTCACGCGCGCGCGCGCGCGCGGTCGATGAATTCCGTCGGCGTTCCGCGCCCGCGGGACCATTCACCGCTGTCCTCGATTCCTTTTTTTTTCTTTCTTCCTCCTCCTTCTCCCGCCCGTTGCCGGCCTATCGTTCGCCACCCACCCGACGTTTTCTCGTTTTGTTTCCTCCGCCTCGTTTTTTCTCGCCTGTACTTTTGTTTACTCTACTCCTTTTTTGCCCCTATTTCGCGTGTACTCGCCAAGCCTCGATCCCCACCCTCGCCACCACATAGGTTCTCGCATCCACCCCCCCCCCCCCCCCCCCCCCGACGGGTTTTTGTATTCGTTACCCCACCGGTGCCCCGACGATACAGCAAGCCAAGTGGGTTATTGGATGGTTTCCAATATGCCCGCTCGCTCGACCACTGCGGCACTTTATGCGCCCCTCATATCATTTCCACGGTTTTTACGCCGAGCCTGGGCTTGGGACGACCCCGCGCCACTCCGGGGCGTTGGTGGGTGGGGGCTGGGGTGGCCGGATAATTTGCCGGCGAATTTTTGCCGGCCGCCTTGATTGGAACGACGACGGCGAAAAGGGTGATTCCGGGGATGCGAGCTTTTTCACTTGCCAGGCTCGTTCCACGGCCCGCGTGTCCCTTTTAATCGTGTTTAGCGTTATCGTCGCGGCTTCCTTTCGGCGCCGGCCAATTCGCCGCTCCGGTTAATTAGTCGCGATACGGCTGGCCCCGCTATTTAGTGGAAACGGGCGACGGGGGTGGGGGGCGGATCTCGGGCGCGCGATTACGAATCGAACGAAGCACTGAGCAGCTGTCGAATGAATTTGAAATGTACGGTTTGTAATGTTACTTGAATTCTTTCCTGGGTCTCTTTTTCTGTTTCATTTGGGTTGGAGGTTCCTCCGATAATCATTGGCGGTTCAATGTGGGGCGTTTTTATGTATACGCTGATAGATCTGTGAGTAATAGGTGGAAGACTATTTCGACTTTCATAAAACAGTTTGTTCACTAAGAACCTCGTGGTACCTTCGCTCGCTGTACAATTGTAACATAAACTATTTATTATACTAACACTTAACAACAGAAATAGAATTTACAAATGGCATTCATTCTTCGAATACTATAAGTCGACTGCGATACTGCGAATGACTAACAGATGAGAGTACCGGATAGAATAATGAATCTCGTGTATCGACTAATAATAACAAACCTAACATAAAACCTAATAATAGTGAAGCTAATAAATCAAGAATTCTACATCGTAATTAAATTCATTGGTATTATCTTCGTAATTCAAGAAGATACTGAAAAGATTAAACAGCTTCGAATTGAAAGAAAGGCGAATTCATTCGCAGAGAATTCTCTAGACAGCGGATGAATAAAATTCCGTTTTTAGGACGGAGAACGAGCCCCGCCGCAGCTTTTTCCGCCCTCTAATAATTTCTGCGAATTCCGGTCCGTCGTTCACCGTCGCGGGCCCCATTAATCGCGGAGGCGACCGGCCGGAAAAATTATACGAAAGAACAACAGAACTTGCGGCGGTAACGATCGATCCCGGCTAATTAACTCACCGCGGAACGATTCCCCTGAAATCTGTTAAATCCACGCTGCCAAACGTTTCCGATAATGAAGTGCGCCCCGGTTCAACTACCGCGGGGGGGAACGACCGTCGAAAGCGCGCGCCCGCACGCGCACGCACGTCGGCCGGCGCGGGGAGAAAAAAAGCAGCGATAATGACATTTCTTAACGCGACAAGAGCTTCAGCGAGCGGAATCCGGCGAGCACGCGATTCTCTTTACACGCGAAAACTGGTGGAAATTCGGCGGTGGGTCGTGACGACCGTGCCCGGGCTCGAACTTACTTCCCCTTTGTTAATTAACTCTTTGAGGCACAGGATTTCAGGAAATAAATAGAATCGCGTTGAACAGAAATTTTGTCGGATTTTTAATTACACGAAATTAGTACATTGTTTTATTGAAAGCATGTAAAAGTATAAATGACATTTGTAGTCATTCGACTGTAATCAGTTTTATATTGTCGCAATATTAGCGTCAAGCAATGTTTTTTAATTAAATAATATTTATTGCATCTGTTTTATTTATTTTAGTAGTCGCGAAGGGTGTCTAATATTTAAATAATTGTGTAATATTAAGTCGATAATAGGTAGCAAATTATTGCTTGCCATGACAACTGATTTAAGGGCGAATGGTCGGTTATGTGGTAATAAATGCCAATTAAACTCGATAAAAATTTCCTGAGGTCGGAAATATGTTTCATTCCTCTGTATATTTATTACAGGATTGTTTAATGTATAATAAACTCTGTATCCTTATTTATATCATCTCGATTTGATACAATTTTGATATGAAAGTTAATGGAACCGCGCTATTAATGTATTATAGGCGAATACAATTTTCTACAAGTAGTATAGTCAACCATTCTACCTCCGAATGGTGAAACCTTGGAATTCCTCAGTAAATTCTCGTCAATTTCACACGATAACAATTTACTGTGGTTGGAAACATATTTCACTCCTCTGTATATTTCTCACAGGATTGTTTAATATATAAGAAATTCGATACCCTTATTTATATCATCTTACTTACTATAGCCGAATACAATTTTCTGCAAGTAGCTTTTTCCTGTACCATAATCATAACGCGAGAAATTAAAGACAGCACGCGTATGTTGTCTTTTCCTTTGGGAGTGTATATTTTAAAACGTAGTTACGTAGTAGTCGATGTGGTATTGTGGCCAGTCGTGTTTGTCGACGCGATGCCGTAGTATCGTGCTCGTGGTTAGTTTGTAATAATAATGATCTCGCTCGCTCCCTTTCGGGCCTTTTATTTGTGAGCTGGTAGGAAGGTGGAAGAAGAAGCGGAAAGTGAAAATGTAAAATAACAAGGAAGCATAAAAATATATACCTTGCCTTGATAGCTGAAGGTTTACGGTTCTGATTGCTTTATGAGTGTGCTCCTCGCTAGGACGGTGGAGGAACCGGGACCGAGGCCATAAAATTGTTGGACCATGTCGCGTCCAAACACCGGTGTTACTCGGAAATTTCGCGTAAGATAACGATGAACTTGGTCCTGCGGCCGCGATCAAGGGAATTGCATAAATATTCATGGTCTGGCGAAATAAACGCGTCGTCGCAGATCCGTCCTGTTGGAAAGTACATCGCTGCGACGAATAAAAATTCCGGGAGGGGTGGCGAGAGAGAGAGAGAGAGAGGGGGAGCGTCGGAAGGGAGAGAATTGGCCGAGCGATACGTTTTCGCAATTAAAAGTTCAAAGCGGCCGGCAGGTTCGGTTACATCGCCGGTAACGCGTCGCTGGCTGGCGAGACCCGGCTTGGATTATGCTGTCTCTGGACTCTCTCCATCGGCGGTTTAAGAATATTAATGAATATTTTAACGAGTGCCCGGTGACGCGGGCCGAGGCGCCGCAATCAGTTGAATTTTCAAACGGGCCGCTGGCCCGCGTTATGAAATATTAAAATGTCAAAGTCGCTGGGAACGTTACGTTCCTCTGGGATAACTTGCGGCACGCGAATGCATCCCTTAATCAGTTGGCGGATGGGAATCTCTTTGAGAAGTGTTTATGCCACTGTTATTATACCGCACACATTTGATTTTCCTCGTGTTTTATTTTATTTAAATTTCGTATTTTATTTAAGTTACGTGTTTTATTTAAGTCCCGTGTTTTATTTGTGGGTCCAGTTTTGCTTGAATATCGTATTTTGTTTAAATTTCGTATACTATTCGAATTTTTATTTAAATTTCATATTTATTTAAATGTCGCGTTTTATTTTGTTTAAATATATATATAATTTTATCTTTTACGTCTCTATACGTCCTTTAAACGACGCAAATTTTTTATTAATATTTATTGACTAATCCATATATTAGAAGTTGCAAGAGATACACAAATTGCATGGATCACCCTGTATATCCTGTTCAAGGGATGTCACTGAGCATTGTTCTCTAAATATATATATATAGCTATCGAAATTATTCTGTGAAAATAAGTAAATAATTAAGAAATAATTGCGGCGAAAAGTAAGTTGTAAGTGTAATGCTCCGAAAGAATAATCGAAATTCTTAATCATTTGGTGCGTTGAATGGAACACCACGGGAGATAGATCGCTTTTGGTTCGTGCGAGCTGGTGTTTACCGATAATCAGACAATAATTAAACTATTTGTACACGCATGTCGATCGATCATGCAGCGCAGAAACCGCCAGTCGATTCATTTATTCCCCTCGAATATGTTTAACCATAGCCTGCGCGCCGAGTGTGGTCGAATTCATGCGGTCCTTCTTTTCGAATTAACATAGCACCCCGCCGTGGAAACCCGGTTGTTTATCGATCCATATGATTCGCAGTTGACCATTGGATATATTAATCTATTTAGCCGGACAGAATTTCCAGCAAGTAGTATACTCCTAGCAGTTGTCAGGCATATAGGGTTACATCACACTTTAGCGAGGGGTCGTTCGGCTGTAAACGTTTTTATATATTCACAATGTTAGCATTGAACAATGTTTATTAGTACAAAAATATTTATTCCATTTATTGCGAAAGATATCCAATATTTGAATAATTCTATAGTATTACCTCAATAATAGATAGCAAATTATTGGCTGCCCTGACAACTGATCGGAATAGTGTTAACAAATGCACGTCAATTGAACTGGATAAATATTTCCTGAGTTCGGAAATATGTTTCTTTCCACTGTATATTTATTACAGCACTGTTATTGTATATTGTGTTTTATAGGACTTGTTTATATCATCGTAAATTGATATAAAATTTAATAGAATAACGCTAGTAATATATTATAGAGGAATACAATTTTCTACAAATAGTATATACATATAAATGGTCAGACATTGGAATTCTATAGTATATGTTCGTCGATACCACTCGATAAAAATTTCATGCTCTGTTAACCATGCTGGAAACATATTCCTTTCGTCTCTACATTTTCCACAGAATGTTTAAAGAGTTAAGGAACTCTAAATCCTTATTTACAACATATTGTGCTGCGTTATTGATCTATTTACCTGAATACAATTTCCAGCAAGTAGCATGTACTTGGAAATGGCCAGACATTTAACCTTTAACGATCTATTTAACATTTAACCTTCGCTGTACCACGTCCGGAACTTCCCAGGCTCAGTGCTCGAGGTCTGGCTTGACCATTTGGCCTTTTATTTAAAAAAAAGTATGATAATAATAGTAATAATAACAGTAATAATAGTACACATAATGATAACAGTAATAGTAGCAATAACAGTAATGATAATAATAATAGTAATAGTAATGATAACAGTAATAACAGTAACTTTAACGCTAAATAGCTATAACAAAAGTTGTACTAATAACAATTTAATGAGAATAATAACAAACATTCAGTTAAAAATGTCTGCGCATATGAAGACTGAAATCCTTCCTCACACCACCACCATTTATTAAATTTTCAACTATCAAAATTTCCACTAAAATTATCTACCGAAGCTCGCATAATACGGCGACAATTATTACAGAAACAAAGATCGCCCTATTTTCCATACCGTCGTCCAGAATCTCTACGTTCCCACGGGCCGAATCCCAGAAGTGCCGGCGACACCCCGAATCGTCGAAACTGACAGGAGGATATCGCGAAGAAGTCGCGAG
Source organism: Augochlora pura (assembly GCF_028453695.1). NCBI lineage: Eukaryota > Metazoa > Arthropoda > Insecta > Hymenoptera > Halictidae > Augochlora > Augochlora pura. The sequence continues at coordinate 1,838,812 of NC_135777.1, forward strand.
GTCCGGGCGGAGCCGTCGGCTCGTAAAACTGAGTGCTAACGAACCCGGCCGGCGCGCGAAACAAGGATTCAATTTACGCGGAGCACGCCGGGACAAATCCCTCGACGACGCAGTCAGCGATTCCGGGCTCGGAGCCCCCTAATAAAAGACGTCGAATCGCGCGTAACTTAACGGGCGCGCGCGCGTCTTCCCGAAAATTAGCATCGGCCCGGAGAACGCGAGCGGCAAGAGGACTACGCGAGCTAGAGATCCGACCGGAAATCCGGAAAAGGGGGGGGGGGCGTGGGGACGGTGGAATAGCGCGGGGGGAAGGTACCGCGAGCGCTAAACAGCTACTTTGCAATCTCCTGCGGAGCTTTCGCCCGTTTCGAGTCCAATTTTAATCATCTAAGAGTCGCCGAGCGCAGCGGGCGCGAAAGAGAAAGAACCGTCTGCGGATGGGGGAGCGTCGAGAGGGCGAAGAGACGTCACTTACGAGGAATTGCAATTTTCTCGGAGGACTCCGGGCGAGACGGGAGCTCTCCCGCGCGCACACACCGGCCGGCCGAATTCGAAGGCGTTGCGCGGCATCTCCGTCGAGCCATTTGTCCAGAGCAATTTCCATCTGCGAACGGTTCTCATCGGCTCCACCCACGCCATATCCCGCAGCCGCGAACAATCTACACCCCTTTTCGGCTCCCGGAACTTTTCTTCCTCGACGGCGCGCCGCGTCGTCGCTCGCCGGGAAAATCGAGAAGTGGCTGTCGTCGCCGACAGGACCGCTTTCTCTTTTTCCACCTCTCATTCTCTACCGCCGAGAAAAGCAACGGAGGGGGGGTGGGCGGCGGCGAGGGGACATGGAACGACTCGGGTAACCGGAGGAGAGACAACTTCCTGGGCGCTGGACGGGGGATGATCGGGGCTTGTACCCCGGTATCGCTTTACCTGGACATCTCGTTAGCGACGACGCCTCTTAATTACGTTGTCGCGCCCGCCGGGAACCCGACCAGCTTCCCTCGCCATCGATGCTGCGAATTATGCGCTACAATGTTTAGCGAGGTACTCGGTTAAGCGATTGTTTCACAATCTCTTAACGCCGTCGTTCTGCTGGCGACAAAGGCTGTCATCTTTGAGTTTCGAACTTTGGGGACGAGAGATGAGGGTATATGCTGTCGCAGGGTTGTTGTTATATGTGTATGATATGTAGGATATATGTGATATGTACGATATATAGGATTTATACAATACGCTATGATATATACGATATTATATGGAATATAAACGGTATATACGACTTATACGATGTGTATGATGTCTACGATATATATGATATATATGCGATATATACAATATTTACGTTATATATTATACATAACACATGTTAGATATTTCGATATATACGGGATATATACTATGTACGTTGTTACGAGTGACAAGATCAATTTCATATTCATAAAAGTGCACTTTGTGATACGCAATTAGGATGTTATGTGAGCTAGGAAAATTATTTCAAATTTTCCCTTAAAATGACTTCGAGTGTAAAGAGTTAATATCTGTAAAGAACGTTCGTCGCAGCTCGTCGATGACCTGGAGTCATCACTCCGTTGACGTATTTCACAGGAAAGTCGCTTTAAGTAGTAAACGTCGAGCATTTGTCAGACGTACGGGGTTTAATCGATATTTTGCACAAGCCGCATGAATTCCTTATGTCTCGTGCAAATAGAATGAGGCTGTCCATAGTTAGGCAACCTCGTCTCTCTATCTCATTACCGATCTACGCTGCTGAATTAGTGAGCGCGCCGGATCCAATACCGTGTAATACTACTCGGTGTATATCTGCTCGACACGTGTCACCTCTTAACGGACTTACCCGCGTTTCCAACTACCTGCAACCCTGAAATATACCGAAGCAACTGTGAACGGACATTAATATTTCCCAGTGAGTAATATTATACAGTGATAATACAGTGGAGGAGCTTTGCCATAGCACGCCACCCCTATTTTCGAGTACTAAAACATAATTTTCTAAAACATAATTCTTTCGTCTGTACACATTTGTACATTAAAAACAGGACAGTGACGACTATTGCAACAATGTCCGACTATTGGCAGATACATACCACTTTCACAAAATTGTTCATTACTCAGTCCAATGAAGATTATTATTATATCTTCGTGGAGACCTAATAAATATAAAAGATACTTGTAAAACAGATAAAGAAATCTGGTATTACCAATTTCAATATATATATTTTTATCCTAAACACAATACGTATTAAACTTGGCATAGTAACGATAACCTTATAGTAATTCAACAACTGAAAATCAGAACGTCGACCGTTTTATATTACCTACTTATTTATACCAACTATTGTATCAATGTCCGAGTATTGGCAGACAAATTAAAAATATTAATAATGTTAAATTCAGAGACGAATCACAGAAACACGAACAATTTTCTATCAAAGATTCTTTTAGCCGCAAGAAAACGATGTAGAAGAGAACGAGCATACCGCGCGATTAGACATTACAAGAGGATCCTCGTGATCCTGCGGAGTCGCTTCGTCACCCCATCGGACCAGCAGTCGTCCAATCAAAACTTCGCCGTAACACGGCTCCGGTCGCCATCCAGAGAGCAAGCAGAGAGAAAGAGAGATAGAGACAGAGATAGAGACAAAGAGAAAAAAAAATGATCGCGAAAAGCATCGACCCCAATCCCCGAACACCTTCGCGCCATCAGGGGAACTATTCCGAAGAGGCAGTGTCGCACCGCGTCGTCCGCATTCCAGGATCGATCCCGATTAAACTTTCATCCGGTCTTCGGGGTAGAGGATGGCTAAAAGCGAGACACAAAGAGCGAACGAGCGAGACCGAGCTTAAAAGAGAGAGAAAGAGAGAAAGAGAGAGAGAGAGAGACGAAGGAGGCGGGGTTGGCAGGGTCGACTCACCCTTTCTTTCAGCGTCCGATTAACAACCGGAAGACGAGTTTCCGGCGGGAAGAAGCGACTTGACCTGTTCGCCGCGGCTGAAACCTCGGGGTTTGGGGTTGGGAAAGAGGGTCGGAACCGTCGCGCACGGGGACGGAAGACGGCGGCGGGCGGATGGCGGAGCATTCGAGCAAACTCCGGCGAGCACGGCGAACAAGATGATGAGAGGCGGCGGTCGCCGGAGCGTAAAATATGAAGAAGTAATCACCCCGGTAGCAGCTGGCAGGACTTACTTCGAGACGAAGGTTAGAAACGACGGTTCCAGGAGGTCCCGTGTGGCTGCGCGGCCTAGAACACCGGATGGGAGGGGTTGTCGCGCGGCGGTTGCGAGCCACGGTGTTCGAGAGGGTGGGCTGGCTTTCGCGGGCCGAGAGCAGGAGGCGGAGGGGGGAGGGAGGGAGAGAGGGAGGGAGGGCGGCCTGGAAGTCGTCTACGGGTCATGGAAGCAGAGGACAGTAAATTCAGTGAAGCATAGATTGCAGCCGAGGGTTTCAGACCGGGGTCGAGCTTAATTTCGCGGCCACCTGGAAATCCATTGGTACCGTGCCAACTCATTGCCGGATTCATTCATAACGAAAGAGACGTACAGCCCTCAAAGGTATCGTGCGCTCTGCCTCGTCGACCCACGCCGCCCAACGACCACCCCCCTCCCCCTAAACTGCCGCGTCTTTGTCTCCCTGGTAATTATATATGGACGATTTCGGCTCGACGAGAATCGAGAGAAATGCAAACGACCGGGGGCTTCTCGGCCGACCGTGGGCTTGATTAGCTACGGAGGCTCTTCCAACGATCATTCCGAACAGTTTACAGTCTGACGGGGAGCCTCTCTCTCTCTCTCTCTCTATTTTTAACAGGGAGAAGGGAAGTTCCTTCCGCCGCGAAAACTTGCCGAATAGCCGGCGAATGCTACCGACGTCTTTGCATACCGGCCGCGAGCGAAAAGTCTTCAAACTTTGGACAAGTTGCCGGACAAGTCGAACGATTCCAAGCCGAGTTTGTTGGGTTAAACGGTTGTCGCAGCGCGGACCGACGACGCGGATCGTTTCCTAATTCCGGATCGGGGGAATTAGAGCTCCGACGAGAGTTCGTGTCGTTCGGTTCCCATTTTCCTCGCTGTGGAAGAAACCGGGGAGTGTAACTATGGCGGTACTTCTATTTCTTAGTGTTTCGGACTTTGACGGTTATGTGGAAGTATTGATTGTATGAGGTGGAAAGGTATGATTAATAATGAATACTAATACAATTTAATTATAATTTTCTGGCAATGCAAACATAAATTGATTATTTATATTTATTATAAATATTTTATATAGATTATTATATATTTTATAGATATGTTTCATATTTACTAAATTTCCATGAAGCTGTAATAAAGATCTTCGTTGAAAAGATTCCAGTGTAAAATTTTATTCAAGTAGTACGTGTTTGATAATGGTCGGACATTAATGCAATAGTCATCATTGTCCTGTTTTCAGAACAAAATAAATATTGACGTTTATAAAATTTATAAATTAATTAATAATATGAATTGTGTCTCCCCTAAACTATTATTACAATCGATAAAAATTTAATTATTGTAATAGCAAAGATAATGCTACTGCAACAGGTTAATCAATGGCTACCTCACAGTCAGACAATTCCAACAACCGCGAACGGACTGGAAAGATTTCGGACCGGGTCAAAAGCGACCCTTGGTCGGCACACGCTAACGAAACGTTTCGGTTCGGCGTCGACCTTGAAACCTCGTCGGAGTCAATAGTTCGCGGGTGTATATTTTGAGCGTACTTCACGGCCTCGTTGAATAATGGAGTATTATAGTTGAAGTTTCGTGAAAGCTCCATTGTTCTGAGCGGTAATCGAAAGTTCCGCGTGGCTGAGGAACAGTTTAACCTTTCGCGTCCCGTGAAACGGGAGCCCGGCCCGCGTTGCACGCCGGATACCCACCTGGTAATGCACTGCAAATTAGCTATCGCCTATCGCGAATTTACGTGGCCGCGTCTAGGTACACATATCGATTACCGAGACCGGCGAACCAATTTTCATGGGGGCTTTGGGCCGAAGGAAGAAACACCGTTGCGCCGGAGAATGACGTACAATCCACTGCAGTCGGAGCCAGTTTAAATGAAAGGCAGAAAATAGTTGTTCAGACGTGCAATGTTTCCATTTCATCCAACCTGGTGCATATTATATATTGTGAAATTGAATTTTATGAGTTGTGTAACAGATAATAGCTTTTAACAATTTGTTAAATATATTATTATGTCCCATAAGTTCTTTCCGCGCCATGTTATGTGCGACCTCGAGAGTATGCCAGATGAAAATCCGCATTATAGTGTGCACAAGTTAGTGATTCCTGTTACACTCTATTCTACTCTGTTCTACATTATTCCCCTCTATTCCACTCCATTCTGCTCTATTCTAATCTGCCCTACTCTGTTACACTCTACTCTACTCTATAACACACTATTCCACTCTATAACACACTATTCTATTCTATTCTACTCTATTATACTATACTCAAGACTAATCCACTCTATTCCACTCTATTCCACTCTATTCCACTCTATTCCACTCTATTTCGCTCTATTCCACTCTACTATTTTTTCTTCTACCCTGTTACACTCAACTCTACTCTACTCTACTCAGCTCTATTTGATTTCACTCTATTCTACTGTGTTACACTCTATTCCACTATGCACTATTCTATGCCGCTCTATTCAAAATTATCCAAATCTGTTCCACTCTATTTCGCTAATAGTTTAATCAATACGGGATATCTGAATCAATGTAAAATCTGGTAATAGAGCAAAACAGTTCGTATATAATGAAATAAATCAACCTTAAACAACAAATGTCGTGTATTGATTTCGCATAAAAAGAAGGAAGAAACTTATGAGACACTCTAACATGTGTTGTAATATAAAAATAACAAATTTTCGTCATTTGGCTATTGGTGATTGTTTGCGAAATGACAGATGTTCGTCATACGGACGAATATGTGTTAATTCCGGGATCCCGGGGATTCGGTTCCGGCGAATTAACCGATTCAAAGCCAGCCGGAGTGGCAATTCGCACGGGCGTTTAACTCGTACGATCATTGTTTCCACGGGATACGCGCCGCGCCGAGAAAAGAAGGAGGCACGGTCACGGAGGAAACGAATTTCTTCGGCTCGAACAGGGCTGGATGTAACAGCTGCTGGTAACAGGATAATTACTTCTTAGCATTTCACGGCTCGCCGAATCCCGGGCACATTCTGCGTCCGTGCTCGAAGACGCCGCGCGGACCCTCTTCAAGAACCCGTGACTCTTCGCCCGTGAAAAACCGCCCTCGAGCCGCTCTGGTTCGCCCCGTTGCTTGAAACACGGCTTTCGAGGGGTTGATCGTACTCTTCGAGGAAACGCGGACCTGCGCGAGCACACGTTTGGTTCGATTAACCCGCTAACTGACTAATTTTTGTTTTCCTTTATCTTCGACGTTGAGAGATAACAAATTTTATGTTTTCCTGTTGAAATGTTTTACGTTTTTCGAAAGTACGCGTAACAATATATAAACAATTAAATACGCATAAAACATACCCGTGTTTCTGATATAACGCAACGAACCAGTTGTTAAGTAGCTCTTAAAAAAGTCAACATATAAGAGAATCCCAAGGTGCGCACACTTTAACGAGGGCCCGTTCAGCGACGTTACTCCGGCGGACCGGACCGGTGTAACGAAAGGTTTAAAAACAGCTAGAACACGGAACGAGCATCGCGCGGTAAAGTTACGAGACGGTCGATCCATTCCCGGTAAATTCGGTGGTCCTGGTTGACGGTCTGGAGGGCGTGCTGGGCTCGAAGCGGAAGGGATTAACAAGAGAGGCGGCGGAACAGGGCCAAAGGCCTCGGCGCGGCCGCCGGTTAAACCGGCCGCGATAAAAACGTACGAAGCGGTTCATATTCATTTGCCGCTTAATTGGAAATTTACGGCCCCCCGGGAATATATTACGCGCCGTATAGCGGAACTGTCGGCCGTAACTTTCGCGGCTATGAACTTTAAGCGCGCGTATCAACCCTCCCTTTCCGCGGCCTCTTTCGCCGCTCCCCCCGTTCCGGTAGCGCGGCGACGACGGTTTCTCGGTGCCCCGTTCGTCGCCGGTTCGATCCCCCAATGTCTCCGCCGGATAAATTCGTCCGGCGCCGGACGAAACGGGGCGGCGAACGGGGAAAAAAAGACGAAAATAACCGGACACGGCGAGCTCGCCCGGTGTCCGTAAACCGTGGCGCGAGCGCTCGTAAACACCGGGAGCCGGCGCGGCGCTCGTCGAGACAGGGTACGAGTTTCGGGGCAATGGATTCGTTGTTTCGCCGAGTTGTGACGCGAGCGACGAGTATTCGTTACGGGTCCTGGCACGGTGTCGGGGGCCGTTGCCGAAACACCGTGTCCTTTGTTCGCTTATTCGTAAACGAGCCGATCAGCTCGCCATTTCGATCCGACTGGTTAATAGACGTTTTCAGGATATTTTTAGACGTCTCAACAACGTCCCATATTTGGCTCCCTTAGAATGTGTCTTAAAATATAAATGATCCTAACAAGCTTAATAAACTTAAAATATCTCTTCTCGACGACTCTTATGTTTTCCATGTTGTTAAAATAAATCAGACAAGTGCTTTCAAATACAAATTTAATTGCTATAGACGATGGAACTGAACGATAAAAATGGCGTTTGTTTCACAAGATTATTCTGGGAGTTTCTGGGACGCTTCTAGGACGTTTTTAAGACGTGTCTAGGACGTACTACTTCCAGGACGCGTTTCTACAGTGGTGCGAACACTTTTGCGGACTGTTATTACGTACTACGAGGAGTAAAATCAATATATCTTTGTTATCAGTTAAACAAATTTGTTATAATTTGGTATAAACTGACTGTAGCTAGAAACACGAACTTCAGCATTACTTGGGAACACTAAATTCTAATTAACTGCTGTTAGTCGCGTAGCCGTGTAGTAACACCGCGGATCGTTCTTCGTCGCTGACCCTCGATGCCTGCCTTATCCTCGACCTATACCACACGCAAGAAGGCGCACTTCCCTCTAAAAGCTTCCTGTATTTCACGAGATCGACATAAAAAATAAGTGACCCGGTGACGAGGCGAGAAGCGTGTGAAGGGCTGGAAACGATTTCTGTTCCCGCGATAGGGCGTGGTAAGGCGGGGGTGCCAGCGACGGGGGGGGGGGGGGGGGGGGTGCGAGGAGGAGGAGAGAGAGACTGGCCAGAGAGGAGGGCGTAAATGTTGGGCGGATTTAATGGGGTATAAAGGTATAAAAATAACGGTGCCCGACCGGGGGGTGGCGGGGGAGGGGGAGGCGGAGGGGCAAAGGTGAGATACGGTCAGCGACGCCGGTATTTCATACTAATGGCCAGATGTTGTCACCTCTCGTCGACCAGTTTGTCTTGAGGGGGTGCGAGCGCGCGCGCGCGGTCGCGAGCCTCGCGTGAAGGAACTCGCCTAGTTACCGGGATATTTTCCCGTGGCACGGAACGTCGGCCAGATAGCTTAATCGCGTTTCGAGGAAGAATTTTTTAACGCCTGCTCGACTCTTATCCGACCGGCGGCTGCTTCTTGCACGGTCGTTTAATCCACAGGCACACACGCGTGAACTCTGGCAGGAGGTGACGTTTGTTGGTAATAAGCAGATCGTGGATTTTCATGCAAAGTAGAAACTGTTAAGGAATGGAGAGTAATTAATTGGTTTAGTTTGTTTTCCATCGTTTTAATAGATGCTCGTTGGTAATAAGTCGATTGCGGATTTTTATGCAAAACAGAAATTGTTAAGGAATGGAAAAGAAAATTCGACTCATAGAGGGTTAATCGAAAACTAAATTTTTGTTTAGACATCATTAGCAATGTAAAAGCTTCTTTGTGTTTGTATATTATTATAATAAATTATTATAATATGTCGTATATCATATATCCTATATCGAATATCATATGTCGTATATCATACATTACTTATGTGTGTTAAACGTTATATATTACATTTACACAGATACATTTCTCAATTTTAGTCATAAAACTGCAGCGTTAATATAACATAAATAAAGTCTTCCCAATGGTGGTCCACCGGACGCTAACGTGCGTATCACGGGGTTAATCATCCCCGGAATCCGGCGAATCCGTGGAATCGAGTAGGCGAATTGAAAATCATGTCGCGTTTCCCGCCGCTCGAACGTTGTTGGATTTCGACGGGAGTAGTAGACGGACAGGGACGTTCAATCTCGAATTCTCGAAGAGATCCGAAATCGATAGTAGAAACCCGGCGATGAAAACGCGCCGACACGAGCTACAGGGACCAGTCGACGAAAAAGGCTGGCAGGGAAGGGGGAGAGAGGTGGGGCCGCGACGCGTCAAGGGCTGGGGGACGGGAGTGGTGAAAGAACAACTGTTCACGGCTCGTTTGCAGGGCAGAATGCAAACACACGTAGCGACGATACCGGGCGACGATGCTGGCTCGACGGAACAAGCTTTCGGGACTGAGATTTCCCCCGCCGGACGGTTAAGTGGCGGTGGATGCGTTTGCGCCGATAAATTTCCACCGGCGAACAAATAGCGAGGGAAAGGCCGGAATAACGCACGCCGTGGCCCACCCATGGGAGAACCCATATTAATTCATGCAAATTCGGCCCGTCAAGTGCTCCGGAACTCTGTCAACCGTCGAATTTCTGGCCGGGCGACGTTCGCTACGCAGTGGCGTAGCTTACTCTGCTCGATGCGTCTTCCAATCTATTTAATAACGCTAATATTATTCTATAATTTTAAATATATAACACATATTTATAACATATGTGTATATATAACATTAAATATAATGTAAACATACATACTGTATACATAACATATAAAATATAAATAGTGTATAAAATAATATTATATTATACATTATTTAATATTAGCCTATATAGTATTTAATTTTGTCATTATACATTTTCATTTAAAGCCCTGCATTCGAGCAAGAACTAGATAGAAAAATAATACTGAATAATTAAAAGAAAATAATGCGTCCAAAGTAGAATTAATATCGAATAATATAATATACCTATAGAAATCTAATATATAATCTATTTCACTCTATTCTGCTAGGCATTTAATCTAGATAAGATATGTCAATCACATTATTCTACTCTACTCCACTCTATTATACACTTTTACACTCTACACCACCCTGCCATAGCATATTCTATGTTATATTTTACTCTATTCCACTATATCCCACTCTATTATTCTACTTCTACTCTATTATATTTTATTCTTCTCTGTTCTATATTATACCACTCTATTTCACTCTATTCTGCTCTATTCAACTTCAAACAAGAAATATCATTTATTGATTTCGCAGAGAGAAACGAAAAGACTTATGAGACACCCTAACATTTTCTCTAACATTTACTCTAATACAAATGACCAATTCTCGTCATTTGGCATATCGATGATTGTCTAGGAAATGATAAATATGTTTTAACTTTCTCGCAATCTCTACCAGAAAACTCAGCGTCTTGCGACCGGCTTCAACTTACCTCGAGTTTTCCGCGAGACAAGCTATCCAATGAATAATTGTTTTCCCGCAACCGAGGAAGCCACGGCGGGCGATAATCTTTAATTTTCATTAGCGGCGACCTAAAAACAAAGCCGGTAGAGGAGTGTTATTTATGGGGCAGTCATTGCGAGACAGGCTTCATCCGGCGCATCGGATCGTTTGTTATTTTTTTTATCGCGGTCTTTCCGCAATTATCGCCGTCGTTTCGTTATCGGTTCCCGCGCGAGGGGCTCGGAGAGGAGAAGGGGGTTGCAGCAGGGTTGCGGGGGTAGTGGGCGACGGGCGATATCTTCCCCTTAATTTTTCACTTTCGCGCACGGCGCGCAATCGCCTCGCAGGCAAGATTGTTAGGGGCTAGATAGGGGCGGCACGGCGCGCGGGATCCCGGCGCTCGTAACTTACGCGAAATATAAATTAAACGTCGCGCGTTTACGCTGCTTAGTTAGCGGGAGAATAATAAATTCTAATGAAAAGCAACCGGCGCTGTTGGCCGCGCGCGGCGGGCCGCGTGCCGCAAAGCCGGGCCTCCCTTTCAAAAGTTGGTAATTGCGCCGACGGGGACGGCGACCCCCTTTCTACCACCTTCCCCCCTCCCCCACCAACCGGTTTAATTATGTCCGATCCGTTGTCCTGCCGAACGTTCGCCATTCATTTCACCTTTTTCACCGGAGAGTTCAAAAATCCCTGAAGATCTCTCCACTCTCTCGCGACGTTACATTTCCAGCTCGTAATTGCTGCCGTCCGTTCCTCCCTCTGCAAATTAGCGTCGACCACGCGGGCACGCTCAAACGCGGATATTGTACGCCGTGTTTGCGCATTGGAATTCGTACGACGCCGTGGAACACAATTTTCCTGGCCATTCAAGTTTTTCCGGCCGCACCGTGAATATAATTATGTACTTTTAATAGGATATTTCGCGATGCTGTGTACGTCAACATCGCGCGCAAAACGGGTCTCCCACTCCCTCTCTTTATTTCTCTCTCTTTCTATCTCCCCCCCCCTCTCTCTCTGTCTCCGTCCCTGTCGTTCTCTCTCTCTCTCTCTCTATCTATCTATCCACCTCTCTGGCCCGATTGATGTTAAACCAAGCCGGCGCAGCGAGCCCGGGATCGCGTTATTATTTGCAATAATAATGGCGCACGAAAAGACCGGCTCATATCTCGCATAACTGGATTAGCTTCGACAAATTGAGTTCCTGATTGGCTCGGTCGTTCGATCAAAGTCATCTCTTGTATACGAGCATGTAACATCTAACCGCCAGCGCGGCGGCAGTGCATGTGCGGTGAACACATGCCGCACGAGTGCACGGCTGCATTTTGCATGCAGGCCGCCCCCAACGAGATTAGAGCGGGCGTAAAACAATCCTTCGGGGGCCTGTATTTTTCCGGAAATGCCGAATAATGGCCGGGCGCGGATCGTCCCCTTTTTTCTTTTTCATTTTGTTTTGTTTCGTTGCGTCGCCGGCCGATGATTAAGTCGCGCCGAAATTCCGGGCGTCATCTGCATTTTTGATGCGCCCGATATTTTCATAAAGTCCGCCGTTGCGTTTTTCATCGGCGCGTTTCCGCTCGGGAAATTGCCGCGCTTACCGTCGTTCGTGTTCCGAAGTTGTAATCTTGTCATCGCCGGTCTCGCGCCGCGATTCCGGCCATTCCGCGCATCGGCATTATCAAAATTACGGATCCGTCCGTATTTTCGCCGCGACCGCAGCCATTTCGCTTGCCAGAACGACGGTCAAAATTTTATTATTACCCTTCGCAGCGTACACCACTGTCTTTCGACGCACGCTGCTCGCTGATGACTGTGTTTCCGCCTGTGCCACCCTCCATCTTTCTCTCTCTTGCTCCCTACACTCATTATCTCCCTTTTTTTCTCTATTTCTATGTTTCTCTCTCTCTTTTCCTCCCTTTCTCTGGCCTCGCTCTTATTCTCTCTTTATCCATTTACCTCTTTCTCTGCTGCATCTCTCTTTCTCTACTCTCCACTTACTATACTCTGTTTCTCTCTCTATCTCTTTATCTCATTTTATCTTTCTCCCTCCCTATCTCTCTTCTTCTATCTCTTCCTCTTGTTGTACTCGTTATCTCTCTCTTTCTTTCCTTCTGCGTTTCTCTCTTCATCTTCTTATCTCTGGTTCTGTTTATCTGTCTATCTCTTTATATATGATATGTATCTCTTTATCTTTTTGTCCCTCTCCTTTTCTCTTTCTCTCTCTTTGTCTATACCTTTTTATCTCTCTCCTATTTTGTCTCTCGCTCTCTCTCTCTCTCTCTACCTCTCTCTGTCACCCTACACCTCGCTCTCTTCCTACGTCTGTGTGTTACTATTATTACTATTATTACGGCAATTTCAGCCAACCAGTGAATGGCTACCATATAGCCCGGCCACAGTGTAGCATTATTTACTCGCAATTATCTCTTTGACGGAGACGCCTCCGCGTCCTGTCCCTCCATATGTCGCCCATACAGCCAGACCGGGGCTGTGTCTATGTTAATCGGCGTGAACATTTCCACCGCAAATTTTTCCCACTCTCGCGAACATCTGGCAACCACGTTTCCCGTTGCTGTATCTTCCTTAATAATCGCTCTAAGTAGTAACAGACGACCAATAGTCAGCCAGCAGGGTGCAAATATCTTTTAGATTTCCTTATCTTGTATTTTCTTATCTTGTCTTGTAACTTGTAGGTACTTTAAATAGAAAAATTAGTTTGGAAGCGCCCCGTGAAATTTTCTCGAGATACTATTTATTGATTTGTACTAAATATTTCTACAGGACAGGTGAATAATAATTATAATGATAGTACCATTGGATAGGGGGTGAGTCTATATGGAAAAATAAGTCGGAGAAAGGACGATATTTTTATTTTAATTTAAGCATATATTGTAATAGACATTATGCAAAGTTTAAATAAATTCAGTCCTTTAGGTGATCGTTTTTAATCACGTTTATATTATAATAGACATTGTACAAAATTTAATTAATTTCAATTCTTTAGATAATCGTTTTTATTCAAGCTTATATTATAATAGACTTTGTTCGAAGTTTAAATAAATTCAATTGTTCAGGTAATCGTTTTGATTCAAGCCTATATTATAATACAATTTGTGCAAAGTTTAAATATTAACACAATTTTAGCAACGTTATAAATCAATGTTCATAAATATAGTTAAAAGTTCGTTAGTTTTAGTGTTAACTAAAAAATGTTGGCATGCTTATCGATCTTTTTCTGCATGCAAAATCATCCTCTAGCCAGTTGCACAACGATTCTTTGCCCACCCTGTATGCTAGGTGTCTATTCAATTGTTAACCTCTATTATTCCAATCGAGATCATCTAATCGATTATTAGAGACTCGCATCAGTAAAGTCCAGCGTGCCTAATCAATTATTCACATGTATTGCTAAAGTCCAGCGTGTCGAACTAATTATTGACATGCATCACTAAAGTTACAGTATCTGATCAATTACTATCTTGAAGGGAAGGGTTGTAACACTTTGATTTTAGAACACGATCACGCAGAAACTATTGTATTTACAATGACAATTATTGCACAAATCTCTCATTTACTTTATTTCTTTGAAATTATTCAGTTGCAATGATATTGTTTATTCCATTTATTATATTAATCGAAATATTGAATACCAAGTGTCTGACCAATTACTACCCCGTGCTACTTAAATCAGAATCTACCCAAACGCGATTCATCCTTCGTTTTTGTATAAATGCAAGTAATATAAATTCTATTGAAACAAATTCTTTATCCATGAATAACCGTGCTACGCCGTCTACTCCACTATCTATCGGTTCTACTTGCCGGTAACTCGTGTCTGACTACACAGCGGCCGATTCTACTAAACTTTTCTTGTTAAACTCGACGGGATAACAGCCTTTCCAATTTAAGCGGACCGTGGCAGCGCGATTGACTTCGATCCGAGGCATCTGTCGGCGATTGTGCGGCACGCTTATTGCCCGATTGTTGCTCGCCAATGCGACATAAGAGACATCAATCAGCGCTCGAGTGCGCGGCGAGTGCGCTGCGCAGGAAATACGAGTGGCGTGGGAGGGTGGCCGTCGTGTATCGGCGCGATAATAATTCATCCGCGTTTCCGCGAGTTTTAATTCGGCGGTTGGCATGCGATACTGTCACTGATAAGGGTAAAATATTCGGGCGGAACCCGGTGGTGGAGCCGGTCGCGACTGCCGGGATAAAACAGACGAATCGAATGAAAACCGTTCGAACGAGCGCCGCGCGTTGCAATTCCACTGCCTTTGAAGCCACGCGGTAGGAACGTTTCGAAACAGTACAATAACCGCCGTTCGACGCACGCATAACCAACCGTGATTCGATTTTTAATGTTAAAAAAAAGCGGACGGAGAGCTTCACACAGTCCATGGTTTTCGAAGCATTTGAAGACGCGTATCAAAGACGATTCCGCACGGTCCGCGCGGCTCGTACCTTTGTGGCGCGGACAGCATTGTAAATTGCATTAGGCGGCTGACAAAGCTTCCCGGATTTCGAGATAAACCATCGACGAGGATGTTTGAATTTTCACCGAACGACGCACAGTGGATTGGTTATGGGAACAAATTCAAAAATTCTTTTGTTAGATTCTATACCGTAACGTGATCGCGATCTAGAGTATTTATCCATGTGTTAATCATTGAGAAATAGCAGGAAATTAAGTGATCAAATTGTTAGTAATTTGTTGCGTTCATGTATGTATTATTACATATTTCATTATTATTATGTATTGTATATACGTTATAGTATATATTATACTATATCATATAGTATAGAGCATATAGTTTATATATAGTTTATAGTCTACGATACTATATTGTATGTATGCCGCAATATATATTATACTACATTACATTATATAGTATATACCATATTATAGTATACAGTATATTATTGTACGTATGGCATAGTATATATTATATTATATAATATACTATAATATACAGTATATAGTATATTATACGATATTATATTGTATATATATGTTATAGTATATATTATACTATATTATATAGTATAGAGCATATAGTTTATATATAGTTTATAGTATACGATACTATATTTTATGTATCTCATACTATATATTATACTATATTACATTATACAGGATGTATTCATTTATTATTGCGAATTATTTCTTTCATCAAATCCTTTCTCAGCGACCGACGACTTCTCGCGGAATCGGCGGAAACAGCCGAACGGCTCCGAGGAAATCGAATTTCACGGTCCGCAATGGCGGAGGAACACGCGGGTCCCGGTGCCGGAACAAAACAAATGTGCCGTGACCGCAGGGCGAACGATGAAACATTCGTATGGAAAGTTCTGAGCGTAAAAGTTCCGGCCAGGGATTCGGAACCGACTCTTCGTCATAATTCCGCGGGATCGATGGATTTATGGTGGCCGGAACACCCGTTAAACCCCCGCGTTTTGAGTTACGTTATGACCGCGAACTCATAGGCGGCCGAGAGAAAGAGGGAGGGAGAGAGAGAGAGAGAGAGAGGGAGAAAGTCTCGAATAAAACAAGCGGAAATAGAATTTTACGCCCGGCGTTTTACTGTCCTGTTGTTCGACAACGTTGCCGGACGTATTTTACTCGAGCGGTTTTACTCCCGCGGAACGTTTGATTTACCGCTGCTCTCGGCGTTCGTTCCATACTACCCCACGGGCTTTTTCTTCGGATCTTTTATAACGGGTAAACGTTGCTTATTAACAAGTGCTCGCAAGTGGCGCTCGCGTTAACGCCACTACAATTGCCGAGCGTTAAACGCGACTGATGCTGGTTTGCTCTGTATATAATAACGGCACGATCGCGTTTGTTCGAACGCGGGACCGAGTTCTATTACCGTGCCGAGTGTTGAAATAAACACGCGGTCGTTAACACGTTCCGCGCCGACAATTAACCACTAAAATTCCCGCAACGTCGAAGCCATTTAATTAATTCGAACGGCGGCGGAAAGTCGAACTTTATCGGGGCGGATGATTTTAGGGTCGCGAGATATTCTAATCGAGTTTAGTCTATTTGAATGCATGTATATTTATATTATAGTGAAAGTGAATTTTTGAAATTGATAAAATATTGATGTTGCTCCTATGTGACTGTTAATAATAGTAGATTTAGTGTTAAAGGAGAGTATACAAATGTTAAAATATACGAAACTTTCGATTTCATACAAAACGTTGCTTGTATAATTAAGACAATATTATAAAAATCTCGAAATTTCACGTCACAAAGTATACAAACGCCTTACAAAATTACATTGAGAAATCGTAAAAATAAGTCCCTTTAATATTTGTATTACCAGTTTCCGATCTCTATTATTTAACAATATATGTTGATATAATTTCTTGTTGATATAATTTAGTTATATCATGTATCTTTTTCTTGTCGATATAATTTATTTCTATCATGCATCTTTTTCTTGCTGCAACTGGTATCACCAAGTCCACGTCACAGCTTTATTTTCACATTTCACCGTAATCTTATAATTCGTTGAAAACCCGTGCACCATAAAAATCCGACGCTCTCAACATTTTTTAATTACGTAAACAGCGTTTTACAGAAAACCGAAAATTGTTCACAAAGTATTTCCACCCTTCAACGTATATATTTACGTAAATATAAAACGCGGAAGTCAAAGTAACACCAGCGTGCGAATATTCTCCGACGTGTATATATTTCGACAATGGATTCGTCGCGTCGAATTAGAGCGCTGATAATCTGCTCGCCGGGCAATAAGGCGTCGCAAACGGATGCGATTCAGCTCGCGTGTCCACGCCCCGTGCAAAAATATCAGCGAAACGTACGAGAATCACGGTGGTGGTGGTTGCGTTTCTCGCGCGTGAGCGACGCTCCTGTTTTTCTCGCGGTACAACATCAATTCAATTTGCTCGAGTTTTCAAATATTTTTTTCAGCCGAGCCTGCTAGCTGTTGCCTGATTGCGTCGGTGTCGGCCGGCTACCAGAGTTCGTTGCCGTTAGAGATCGCGCGTAAATTGACGCCGGAATTCGCCGGACGAGAATGATCGAGTCACGAATTCACGGGAACCGACGATTTATGCGGCGACGATAAGGCGGTTCACTCGGCTCTTTCTTGCCCTCTCTTTGGCTGACTCTTTTTCTTTCCTTTTCACTCTTTGCCTGACTCTTTTTCTTTCTTTTTCACTTTTTCTCTGTTTTCCCCTTTTTTGTCTTTTTCTGTTTCTGTTGTTGTTTGTTTTTTATTCTCTTTCTTTCTCCCTCTTTCTTTCTTTCTCTCAGTGTCTGTCTCTCTCTCTCTCTCGCTCTTTTTCTGTTTTCCGATTCTCTCACTCGTTCTCTTTCTCTCATTTCTGCCTTTGTCGCTCTTTCTTTCTTTTCCGACTCTCTCGTTCTTTCTCCCCCACTTTACCGACTCTCTCGTTCTTTCTCCCCCACTTTTCCGACTCTCCAGTTCTCTCCGTCTCTCTTTTCGAGCACTCGAGTCCCTTCTATTCTTTATTTCCGACAAGGCCGAAGCCAGCGAGCCGTTTTTTCTCCATTCGCCGCCCGGGGGAGCGATTCGTCGAGCACCAAGAGGATTTACGATTATAATTGAGCCGTCGATAAATCAGACGCCTCCGCACGCACCGAAGGAGGCGGGCCGTCGTGGAAACGTTTCACTTTCGTCAGCGTTCGATACGCTTTCCCCCCAGCTGTTCAAGAACCAAGTATCTTTGATTACTCGGCGACATTTAACGAAAAGGTCAAGTCCCCACAGTATAGATTATTTAATTTCAGCAAAACCTCTGGGAACAATTAATCCTTGGAAAGAAAAATGTTTCATTAAACAAGATAGTCTTCTTATATTAGTGTCTTTGAACAAAATTAAATTTTGTAAACCTCATGATGTCAGAGGTGCATTCCTTTTAATTTCTCTAAATGATTTCGACATTATATCGCAATCTAATCTACCCCGTCATAAAGTAGACACTACCAGCTTTCATTTAAGCTAAGTTGTATAGAAATAACCTCATGATAAAACATCACAAAATAAATCTGAAGCGTCGTTTTGAATTCGTGTTCATTTCCTTGTCTTTTCCTAATTGTTAACACTAAACTGCGGATCTTTATATTAAATAAGAAACTGTCAAGCGAATTGTAAGTGATAGGAATAAAATAAAATTAATTTCTCCTTTTAATAATTTCAATAAGTTCACGAATAGTGTAACAGAATTCTTAAACTCTTCTAATATCTGCATAATTCTCTATTGTTCCTATTCAATTTCCATCACGAATGCATAAAATTTGCAGTCTACTTATCATACAATTTAATAAATTACATTCTAATTGCTTAGCTGAAGGAATTTGTAAATAGAAACAATAGTATTTAGTAAATATTATACTGGAAATTATGTTAAATGTATGTAACAAGTGGAAGCAGCCAACTATGGTCAGACAAAGTCCATTTAACACATTACCGACGGCAAAGGAGAATTCTCTTTCCATTTCACGCATTCTAACATATATTTATTATTATTCTCTGGCAGTCGAATACATGTAACTCTTGAAAATTCCGCTAAAATATACTAATTACAAAAATACTATATAAAGCTGCGCGAGCGACGGCTCCGTTGGAAAATAGTCGAGGAGGCGGTGGATCGCCGCTGTCAAAGATCCGGCAGTCTCCGCCGAATGGTTTCGAGGGCGCAGGGCTCCGGATTAAAAGTGAAGAGGGTTAATATTTGTGTAGACTATCATCAAATTACCGAGCTCGACCGCCGCCGCGGTTGCCGCGCGGGGGCCGGGAAAACGGCGGAGCCCGGGTTTTCCCGGCGAACGGTGAAAAAGGAATATTAACCGCGCGGTGAAACCGGCCGCACGTACGTGTATGCCGCTCACGTAAGTGGATTTTCATGTAAAATATTTCACAGGGGACGTCGGTCCGTCCGTATATCTGAATCAGACGAGACGCTTCCGGTCCAAGACCCTCGCGCGCTCGGTCGCCATTTTAATTTGCGCTCGTGGCCCTCTCCTCGTTCGAACCGCGTTTTCAAAACGAACCGAAGTACGTCCGCGTTACGACGACTCTCAAGAATTCAAGAAACCCTGTCGCTGTTTCAACGAGCCACTTCTCTCGACGGGCTCCATTTTTGCCGAATCTGAAAAACGGCGCACTGTGCTCTCCCGTGTAACGCGATGTTTCTTTGTAATTTAAATAATAAGTGTGCGAATAATATATATATTTTTGGTGTTGTTATTTATAACATTTATATTATTATACTGTCATTATTTAAGTAAGTAATAAATAATAAATAATATAATTATAACATTACTGTTACTTAATTTACTATATTATAATTATATTTATTATTTACTACTTATTATTATTATTATACATAAAATATACGTACAATATGTATATATATTGCATAGTAATATAAATGCTAATGATATGGATAATCTGTAGGAACGAAATATTTTGTTTCCTACATGTTTAAAAAAGAATCAATTAATAAATTCATTCCGATCTGTCAAACAAAGTAGATATGACACTTTTGTAGCATTAATCTATAAATATATAAATAGATAGACGAGCGTGAGACACAAAGTGCACATAAAGTTAAACATCCTCTTACATTAAACAATTTCTTTATATAATTTCATATAGCAATCAATTTGCATTTCGCTTATTTCCTTCTGTCCCTCGAGCTTCAATAAACTGATCCATCCAATGAAGAAGCTCTCGCAACTCGCATCGCCAACTTTATCTCTTAACCATTCAGAATAATAGTACCGTGCGCGAAAGATAAATACGAGCGCGACTGCAATTATCGGCATCGCTTACCTGGAAAATCGGAGAAAACGACGTTCGGCCGGTTTAACGCAGCACTCCTCCATCGCCGGGATTGTTGTTGCCATTCGTCCGTAAAATTTCCGAAGTTATTCGAGCGCCAGGGCCAGCTGGAGCAGCGAGACGTCATTGCGAGGATTATAAATAATTCACATCCGTAGCAGCAGCAGCAGCAGCACCAGCACGAGCAGCAGCAGCAATAGCACCAGCAGCTCTCTTTTTCCCCTCCGGAGGAGAAAGGCCCGGAGAAATTATCCCGTCATCCTTCGAGATCGTTCACAAGATCGTAAAATAAAGTTCTCGGACCATGGTGGAAACTCTTAAAACCCGGGGAAAACCGGGGAAGAGGAAATTCCGAGGGAGCATCCGGGCGCATCAGGCTCTCCCGGGAACAGCGTCAAGCGATCCACATAAAAAAAAGCTTTATCCGGTTTAAAGGACCGGTCGAAAGGGGTCGGGGTCGGGGGTGGACGGGAGGGTAGCTGCGAAATTTCGGTTGTACAGCCGACGGTTTACGCGACGAACCGGTCGTTCGGGGAAAGAAAACTCGAAATAAGTGAATTTCCATTCGGCGTCGTTCGAACACGACAGCGCCAATTCTTCCGCGCCCAAAGATCCGACGATGCTCGACGGTGGCGCGCGGGGGGCGGGACGCGGCGGTTTACGATGCACTCGTAAGCCGCGCAGCTCTTTTTCATTATCCGCCTTCCGTGGCCGGTTTTCCACCGTCTCCCACGGACAGACGTCCCGGCGCACCTCTTTTACGTTTTACGCCGTTTACCTTCGAGCCGGTCGACGCCGATGATTGGTATTCGATCGAACGCGGTCACGAATAATAAATGCCGTCGACAAGCGACCGCCACGATTTCTCTGCGCCGGCGACCGGAAACGGCCGGCTCGATCGTAAACACCCCCGACTGCATCGCCTCGTATCGTCAGCACGACCGATTTCCTGCGGCTCTTATTGCCGCGATACTGCGCCTTTAAGCGTTCGAACGGCGGGCTCGGGGTCCGTTCCGACCCGGCACGGACAAATTGATATGCGGGTTTCGAGGCTGCGGTAGCGGCGATTTTCTCGTGTTTCGACAAGGTTTTGCTTCGACGTGTTTTGGGGGAATATTGTGGATAATGTGGGAAAAATATTGATGATTAAAGAGAGATAAATTATATAGTGAGAATATGTATTTTTGTTCAGTTTTATTTGGCAGATATATTCTTTAGTAGTTTATTGGAAAGTTACTGTGTGTAGGAGAGAAACCATGGGAAATGTAGTAAAAATATTGTTTAATTAAAGAGAGATAAATTATATAGTGAGGACATATATTTTTATTTCGTTTTATTTGGTAGTTATATTCTTGATGTGTTTAGGAGGGATACCATGAGAAATCTAATGAAAAATATTGCTGAACAAAGAGAGATGAATTATATAGAATCCAATACATGTGAATCTTTGTCTGATTAATGGATCGCCTGTTCTACTTAATCCGGTCCACGAGCGACGTACGACAGTCTGGCTGATATGTGACCGACTTACGCTGCCTCCACTAATGCACGGCTGATTTATCACACCGTGCCTGATATATTAGCCAACCGCGCTATTCCTTCTGATCCGTGATCGACTTATGACACTTCGAGGAAACAAATAAGAAGTAATCAGCAGATCATTCTGCCAGACAGCTTGCTGTCACGCAAACGATCTGCTTATCCCACACTGTACTCGTATTCGTCCGCTGTGCATTAACACAACTTTGTTAACGCTTCTTTGTTAAAAATCATACATTATTCGGTGAAATTTTGGAACAATATAAACAAATTTGTCTTTATAATAATTTTTAATTTTTCTTTGCGTTCTAAAGTTAAAAAGAAGAATTAAATTCACAAGAAAGTGGAAATGAAATACTTAAAACACAAATTATTCTCATTTTTATTAGGGGAAGTAAAAATTGTTTTCGAATCTTTGATTTTATAAATAATTAATGCTTCTTCAGCGAATGGTACTGTTCGTATTATATTACAGAACAGAATGCGTTAGTATACGGTATTAATAAGATATACAGTATTAATACAGTATACAGTATTAATAAGATATACAGTATTAATACAGTATACAGTATTAATTTAGTATATATACAATATTAATACAATATACAATGTTAATGTAGTATATGTACAATATTAATACAGTAGTATTATGAATTCCGAATTACTACATCATCAGTACAGTATACAGTATTAATTCAGTATTCTGAATAAAGGATTAATGCAGTAGTATTGTGAATTCAGGATTAACGCAGTATTAGTACAGTATACGGTATTAATTCAGTATTATGAATAAAGTACTAATGTTATTAATGGTATCAAATGTTACGAATACAACATTAATACAGTATTAGCACAGTATACAACATTAATACGGTAGTATTATGAATACAGCATTGATATACAACATTGATACAGTATATATAAAAATCAATTATTTTTCATAATATATTAACGACGAATTTTCTTCACTCGACTATTAGCGATCATTTACGAAACGACGAATTTCCATCATGCGAACCACTACGTGTTAAGCAACGTCAGTCCACTTCATTCCAGTTCATTCTCTCTCGTTCCACTTAATTCCGCTTCGTCCGCTTCGTCCGCTTCGAGTTCCTCTGATTAATACATTTCCCTCGGTCCCTTCAATGAGATCGTTTTTGCCGCGATAATGTAGTCATTAATTTCTGCGCGACGCTTCGAGCGGCGCCATGTTTTCGGGAAGATAAAACCAACGGAGTCTCGAAGAAATTGCCGGGCGACCGCCCGTAGCGTCGAAATCGGGCCGACAGGTTTATCGTCAGATTCGGCGATGGCGGATCTCGCAGAGACTCGAACTCGCGTGATGCCCGTAATTACGCGTTGATTAATTGACCGTTCCCGCGTGCACGCCGCGCCCGTCCGCCGCCGCCGCCTCCCCCATAGCCGGTGGCTGCCAACGCCTCTTTTTTACAGGGAATTTATTGTCCCGCGTACCGGTCGCCCGTTTAAATAAACCGTTCCCGTTAAAATGTTCTTTCGCATTAATAATACCGTATCTGATCGAAAGGGGTGGCCTCGGACGGCCCGCTTTTTCCAGATACACACGCCGCGATAACAACCGGCGCGCCGGTTGTTCGCTGCCTCGGACCGGCACCACGACGGGGGTTGCTTTGTCACCGACGGCGAAAATAACTGGAAGCCACCAGTCGGCTTTCAATCAGCCAGAAGCGGTTCATCCGATCCCTACAATTGCTGCTCGCTCCAAGTTATTTACCCTTTTGTTCGTTTCGATATTACGTAATCCTGTTGTCGCTCTATCGCGCCCCCGCGAGACGAATGCTGCTGCTCGGTCGTTTCGACCACGCCACGTGAGCGAATCTTTTCAGCAGATCGTTTAGGGTAGCGCGGAACGCTATATCAAGGTACCGACCAATTGCTGTGCTTTTTCGCATAATTACGTAGCGAACGCGTTCGAGCGATTCTAGTGTCGATCGACGCTAGTTTCACCGCCATTGATTTTATGTTCACCTGGCAATCGTACCGAGTCGCTATCATTGGCAAGTGAATACAAAGTCGACGTCGGGGAAGCTAGCGTCGATTTAAACATTGTCGGTCACTATTCATCATGCCGGTTAATTAATATTGTCGGGGCTAATGGTGTCTGTCAAGGCATTGTTCGTCTGCGTAATTACGTTCGAGCAATGCACACAATTCTCTCGAGTAATAGGTATAATAATAATAATTGAAGTGATACTATTACAATTTGTATATATATCAGAAGTTTAATTTAACAAATAACAAGTAAACTAGTTAAATGTATATAACTAATTACTGTAATGTAACTCAGTTAAGGTGAGAAGTTGCATGTTCTGACAGACTCCTGTGGAGGTACCATTTTAAAGACTATTAATCGAATTAAAAAAGTATTAAATTTCTTCAATTTCTCATTTCATTAATTTATGAATTTAAAAGTTATCATCACGTTGAATCGACCAGCGATATCAACGCAGCTTCTTAAACCAAATCGCACAGAAATCACAGTGTCCAAGAACGTCTCATTAACTTTCCTATCATTCTCACACCGTGACCAAATCGCCGTCGCAGTTAAACAAACAAAGCGTCGTTAAACAAGTAAATCGTCGTTCGCAAACACCGTCGAAACAGCAGAAACGTCAACGAAGAGCGACACGGCGTCAGGAAAATACAGAGCGCAGCTCGGTCGATTTCAAATTTATACGAAATTATCGTTTCATCAAGGTAGCGCTCACTTGTTGCCGCGGCTGATATATTATGCAGCGAATTCGTTGGCCGTTCCGTTCGACGAATTACACCGGTCGCGGGTACTCGCAATTTTGCGTTCCACGGGATTCGTCCGGGGCTCTCGGCTGTTGGCCCGGCACACCGCCGACAAGATACACTCGGAGATGCCGTAATTTGACAAATTCCGCGGCGAATTTCACGGAGGAGACGTCTCCCGCGGCCGGCGCTGCCGCTGGCGGCGAGTTTAAAATTCGTGAAATCGTTTGCGTAGCTCCGTGTTTCCGGTAGGGGACGGGCACATGAATTCTTGAACGAATCGCTGCTCGTTTCGGGAGCCGGTCGGCTTCGCGACGGCTCCGCGACGGCTCGCGTCGCGACGCCGAGGCGACGTCCGCCGAGGTGGCACGAAAAATTTACGCCGTTGACGTCGTTGAACGACCGTCGCAGCTGCCTTGGTATTAGGGTGTCCTATAAGTTTCTTCCATTTTTTTATGCGAAATCAATCGACGATATTTGTTCCCTAAGATTGATTTATTTTGTTATAAATAACAAAATAGAATTAAATAGAGTGGAATAGAGTAGAGTATAATCTAGAATAGGCTATAACAGAGGGTAATTGAACAGTAGAATATAGCAGAATAAAGTGGAATAGTGCGGATTAATATCGAATAGAGAAGAATAAAGTGCAATAGAGTAGAAGAGTATATAATAGAGTGGAATATAGTGGGATACAGTGAAATACAGTTGTAAAAGAATGGAATATAAAGGAATAGAATTAAATAGAGAGGAATAGAGTAGAATATAATGTAGAATAGGCTATAACAGAGGGTAATTGAACAGTAGAATATAGCAGAATAAAGTGGAATAGTGCGGACTAATATAGAATAGAGAAGAATAAAGTGCAATAGAGTAGAAGGGGGGGGTCTAATAGAGTGGAATATAGTGAAATAGAATTGAATAATGTGGGATACAGTGGAAAGAGTTGAAAAAGAGTGGAATAGAATGGAATAGAATTCAATAGAGTGGAATAGAGTGGAATAGAGTGGAATAGAGTAGAATAGAATATAGAATAGGCTATAATAAAGTGGAATAGAGTTGAATAAAGTGGAACAGAGTAAAATAGAGTGTAACAGAGTTGAAGTATAATAGAGTGCAATATAGTAGAACAGAGTAAAATGTCGCGGTTCATAAGGTCGGTCTCCGTGAATTAGTTTGGAACGCAAACTTCATAGTGATCGACATAGCCCATCTTGATTAAATGATTACGTACTGTTGTCCTGAAAATTATATTGACGCTCACTATCTCGTGTACACTGTATCGCGTAATAATACGCGATAATAATCGGGCATACTCTCGAGGCCGTACATAGCGCGGCGCGGAAAGAACTTATGGGACACGCTAATAGTTACCTCTGGATCGGGTTTTTCATTAGGACCCGGCTCGGAGTTCATTCGGAACGGGGGACCAATTTGCCCGGCCGGATAAATCATTCACGAAGCAAATTAGATGGTTCGCCGAACGGATCCCCGCCTGTTTAGGGAACCTAATCACGTTCGCGTACGCGGAGCGGCGCGGAGACGAGCCGGATTGGCTCGTCGAAAGTTCGCCGACCCTGTTCGTTTTATTCCCCGCCGGGATTACATTACTTTTTAATGTCCTGTAATCTAATCCGACTCGGCGGATCCCGTCCGGCGGCGTTCCCGGCCGCGGACTTCGTTCCGCGTTTTTTTCCTGGCGTCGTCAACCCTGAAAAAAAACCCGGCGTGGTTTGATGAACTGATTAAAATTTAACAAAGCCGAAGCTCGCTGCCGCGAATAATTGTTTTCCCCTCCGCCCTTTCTCGCTCCGCGCCGATTTTTTTTTGTTACCCGGCATCCGCGCGTTCTACGAATGTCCATCCGGGGACCCGGGGAAATGCATATTGAACGATCCATCAACTAGTAATGACACGGTGCATCAGTTTTTCCGGCGATTTCCAATATATCGTAATTGCCGTTGAATAAATCCACCGAAAAGTTCCATTAAAGGTCCGCCGCGTTACGCGATTCGCGGGGGTACGCGCGGCCGCGTAATTTATCTGTCATTTAAATAACGCGCCGCGCGAATTAAATATTCATTAATCCTCAAACAATGTCATCGCGCCGAATCCGGACTCGCCCGCGGACGTTCCCGTCGGTTAACGGGGAATTGTCGCGCGCGTGTGCTCGGCCCGCCCGAAATTAAACCGCCACAAACGGCCACTAATCATCCTGGAAGTTCCGCGGACTCTCTCTCTCTCTCTCTCTCTCTCTCTCTCTCTCTCTCTCGCTCGCGGCGCGAAATTCGTCTGCCGTCGATATTTCTTGCTGGAAACTTTCCGCCGATCATCTCCGAGCCTGCTGAAACAACTTCGTGCATCCCGCGGACGGTAATTTATCTCGGCATCGATCGATCATCTGGATCCGGTTCGGAGATCCTCTCGAAAGGCTTGTCCGAGGGCGTCGCCGGTTATCAAGGTCAGAGAGCGCCCCGCGTGTTCCCTGCGACCTCGGATAAATAACCGAAAGGGGGTGACTTGAAGGGTTCGACAGGGATCGCGGAAGTTACTCGAAGTGACAGGGATTTATTGGGAAAGTTGCGAGTGTGTGTGGGGGAGGTCGGGGGAGGAGGAGGAGGAGGAGGAG
Organism: Augochlora pura; assembly: GCF_028453695.1. Taxonomy (NCBI): domain Eukaryota; kingdom Metazoa; phylum Arthropoda; class Insecta; order Hymenoptera; family Halictidae; genus Augochlora; species Augochlora pura. The sequence goes on from NC_135777.1 coordinate 1,866,129, forward strand.
GACGGCGGAGGCAGCAGGTGGAGCGGTGCCGCCGAGATCGTTCGGCGGCTGCCGTTATCAGCCGAACCAGAGGGTGAGAATCCTCTCGGAGGGGAGGGAGGGCTTCTCACGAGGAGCTGCCGCGATCATCCCGCCGCCGGAGAATTTCCAATCTGCAATTTGGAGTTTCACCACCCCAGCCGGTCTCTCCCCCGGGGAGGCCTGCGGAGAATAATGGGGATGTCGGCGTGCATATTGTCGATTTCGCAACTTTCCGACTGTCCCCCGGCCTGCGCCTTCCGTGTCTAAGGATATTACCCGGCGTCTTTAGCTGACTGCGGACGATATCACTGACCTTTACCACTTTGGCGTTCGACGCTCCGCCGTTGCAACGCACGCCAACGAGACCGAGAAAGACAAAGGTAGAGGGAGAGGGGCAGAAACGGGAAAAGAGAAAAAGAAAAAATAAAGAAATAGGGACAGAAAGATATCCATATATATATTAAATAGTTAATATATATATTAAATGTTCCACTTTATTCCATTCCATTCCGCTCTGTTTTGCTCTATTCTACTCTGTTTTACACTTTATTCCACTCTATTCCACTCTGTTTTGCTCTATTCTACTCTGTTTTACACTCTATTCCACTCTATTCACCTCTATTCCATTCTATTTCACTCTATTATACTCGCTTCTACTCTATTGCACTATATTCTTCTCTATGCTATATTAGTTCGCACTATTCTACTTTATTCTGCTATAATCTACTGTCTAATTACCCTCTGTTATAGCCTATTCTAGATTGTACTCTACTCTTTTCCACTCTATTTAATAGTATATGTATAGGGAGAGTGAAAGACAGAGAGAGAGAGAGAAAGACTCCGATCGACGTTATTGACTCGCGCTATTTAAGATGTATACCCAAGCGCGGCATTTGTTGACCTATGCCGCTTAAATTACATATTGTATGTTGCAACACGCTATGCCGGCATTCGAGGCCAGACTCCCCGAGCACCGCTATCGATCTATACCACTCGGCAGGATTGAAATTTCATCGGAGTTCGACGACGAATCTCTGTGTCAGTGTTATTGACTCGCGCTACTTGAATATAACATGAAACGTTCTTCTGGTGTCCTCGGTGGAGGAGACGGTAAGGAAACACCGCTCAATTGCGACAACAGCGGCACAAACAATACAATAAGAGATAGATGGAGCGGACAAAAGCGAATGCAGAAATTCAAACTGTATTTTTGGACGTTTTCCTTTGGAAAATCGCTCGAACAAGTACCATTATGCAATGGTCGATTGTAACAAAAATGTTTATTCGAGCGTGGGCGATTTTAAGCAAAAACTCAACGTTTCTTATTGTTTATTTCAATTTGTTTGTAATCCCAAATCGTTGTTAATCCCTTGCAACGAGTCATAGTCAAAGATTTTATATATAATCTGTCAGATACAAATATTGTTTCTTCTGAATCAAAATAAAATTTAATAAAATTTGTTAGAATCAAAATAATTGCGAAAGAAATTGTTGTGGAACGAGTTAATCTTGGTTAATATTAACCCTCTGCGCTCGAAGCTATATTAGTTATAAATCCAACATAATTTCTCTGACTTAACTATTTCCATTTTATACGTATTAGTTCAGTATACATATATAAAATCAAATTTTGCAACTCTTAATAGGCTTTTAGATATAAACACGACAATATAAAAATTATTTTATAGCATAAAATAACAACCTTTATTGGTGTCTCAGAGTGACCACACGAGTGCAAAGGGTTATCGATATCCCCACGTCACAAATATCATCTGCTACTACTCAAATCTCTAATTCCCCCAACTAAACAATTGTTAACATTATGCGAAACCAGACTACTAATAATTACCTTCCCTCTTTTTGTTGCAGGTGAGTGTCGAAGACTTTTATCCTTCCGGTAGTACAGTAAGGTAAGCGTAGAGGAATTCTCCACCGCGAGTTATTCGTTGTTCAGGATCCGTATTCCACTCGCGAATCGTCGGCCGTCAATTCCGATCGGAAAATATTGTCGATTTCTTCCGGCGTCATTTTCCGCGACGCAGCCGTGCCGAGCAAAACAAAGAGCAAGACCTCGGTTTCTTGAATCGCTATTTTCTGCAGTTCAAACTGGAGGTGACGGCATGGAGAGAGAGCGAGATCGAGGGCGAGAGAGACAGAGAGACAGAGAGAGAAAGAGAGAGACAGAGAAGAGAGAAGAAGAGAGGGAGAGAGAGAGACAGAGAGAGACAGAGAGGCAAAAGGACAGAGAAGTAGAGAAGAGAAACAGAACGAGAGAAGAGAGAAAGGTAGAGAAGAGAGAGAGAGAGGTAGAGAAAACAGAGAAGACGACAGGAGAGGAAAGACGAGAGAGAAAGGGAGACGGCGTAGGAGAGCACGACAGAAGGCCGGAGTCGCGGCTCAAAGGGGACTGAAAAACCACGATAGAAATTCTCTCGTAATTCCGTTTGCTTTGATCTTGAATCCCATCACGCGGTATTTTCTGTTTTATGCATTTTCAGACTGCAGCACGCAAACTAAATAAAAATACCGGCAAAACAACCGTTCCGCCCGACTGAGCCTCGTTCTTTGACAGCGACGTCGCCGAGGGAATATCGTTTCAGCGGAATCGTTCCCGCGTTCATTGTCGGCGAGCGTGTAATGAAAAAAACGCCAGCCGAGGAGCCTTCGACGCCGATCTCGAGCGTCTCTAGTCGTTGACCCCGATCAATCAAACGCTCCACGAACACTTAAAGATTTTTTACAAAGAATTCGACCGCCATCGCGCAGCTTAATTTCCGCGCGCATTTTCCAATAATTCGAATATTTGCGAGACTATTTAAGCAGTCATCCCCACCACAGACAACGTGTTTCGGGCACATTGGAAGGGATGACTAGGTTTTCCTCGACTTCGGAAAAGGGAGGGGCGCTTAAGGCCCAAAAGAGGGGTTGAGGCAGAAGTCGCGAAAATCAGAACAGATTAGCACATCGGACAGAATAGATTCAGACACAGAACAGTACAGAACTTCAGGAGAGTAGATTAGAACTTCAGACAGAATAGAGCAAACGCTCAAACAGTGTAGATACAGATAGACAGTAGAACAGTACAGAACTTCAGATAGTATAGATCAGAACAGACAGTAGATAGAATAGTACAGAGAGTCAAACAGTACAGTGCAGAAGATATAAAGATGGTTCGAATGGTTTCAAACTTACTATAACTGGCTATAACTTGATATATCTGCCTATAATTGGCTACAGTTTTGTTATATTTCAGTGTATCATTAAATGCTCTTGCGGCAGCCATATTTACCGAGACATGTGCTCGAAGAAAGCGTAGACAAAGGATTATATTCGGCGGAATTTCAAAACAGTCCTTGACCCCTTGCGCTGGAAGAGAAAATGAATAAATAATTGAACTGGCTATGAATACGTCTCGTTCCAATGTATATTCAGCGATATTAATTATTAATGCAGTACCATTAACATTCAGATGTCTTTTAAAGCGCAATGACCTATCTAAAATAGGGTTAAACGATTTAAATTATTTTTAAATAACGGAGGGGACCAAATGTTCGACGTGCATATAAGTTGTTAAAATCTAGGCGTTTTTAAATTTTCGACAGAGGCTGAAATGAAAAAGTTTTCAATCAGTTCGTTGATTTAAAATGGAAATCAAGTAATTCAGTCCAGTTTGACAAATATTATTGCGTTTTAAAAAGTATGCTAATATTAACAACAGGACTACCGAGCTGTAATCAAAAGTGATGTATATTTAAAATAATTAAGGGAGTTTTAGAGAAAATAATTTCCCATCGTCGCTGTCGTTTGCCGCGCAGTAAACAACTTCAGCGTCTTCTTTCGTAGATTAACATAAAATATCCTCGACGCTCTCGTAATCACTTATAAACAATCGTCTCCGGAGGATCAGACACGGACGCCTATCGATCTTCCAGCGCGAGTGGTTAATTATCGGGCGCCTCGATAGGATCGTTGGCGAAACAACGACTCGTTCGAGGTCGTCTCCGTCGAGGGGTTGTGACGGCGCCGCCGTTTGAAATTTAAATAAACTATAAGGGCCCGGGGGAGGGGGATGGCAGAGGGCAAAGACGAAGGAGCGGCGAGGGAGCGAAGTGTGCATCGGGTCCCGGGATGCCCCGGGCGTCTTTGACAAATACTTGCCAGGTCGTCGTCGCGTCTCTCCTGACATTTACTCGGGTCACCCCGGGCCAAATGCAATTTATTTTCGCCCGGGGGCTGGTGAAAAAGGCGGAGAGGTCGACCGCCGACCCCCCTGCGTCTTGCAAATTACTTGCTAAGTTGACCTGGAGATCGCGGTCGCCGCGGGACGCGGTACTCGATTTTTAACCCTTTCGGTACGAGCGCTCTGTTCGCCGTGACACTCCCCGCTCTCCTTCCTACGAAGATTTTCCGGAGCGTTAAATGAAAACTGTGCTCGACGAAACAATATTTTTAACAAAAAGCGTTGCTCGTAGCTTCAATATTAACAGATATTTAAGTAAACTTTTATTAATTACATTAATTAGAGTCATCGCATGGATATGCCGGATGCGTCCGGCGCTCGTACCGAAAATATTAATGGAACAGGTCCAGTGAACAGGTGAGCTGCGATCGATGGAATGATTTACTTTGGATATAATTTGTAACCTTCTTTCTGAGATAAATGCGTCCATCGGGAATTATTTTAGCCAGTGGCTACAGATGATGCTTTACCAGTCGTGTCGGACAACTCGCATCTAACAACCTCCGTACCCGATGCATTCTTAATGCATTCTTCAATCTTTAATCGCGACGACGGTTTCAATACGACGTTAAGAACGTATATAATCAGCACGTGTCCCACTTACGCTGTTTAATCTTCGAGTTTCAATTTTGAAATAGAATCCTGACGATTACTTCAAATGTGTTACGACCCCACGCTGGAAATAGTTGAATTCAGCGAAAAAATACGTCACTTGCAATCTTTGTTCGATATCAGATCACAGCGCAAATATAGCGGATAGCGTGAACTAGAGTTTAATAGAGTAGAATATAATGTTGAATAGAGTAGAATAGAGTCAAACAAAATGTAGCAAAGTAGAACAGACCAGAATAGAGTGAATTAGTATAGAACAGAGACGAATAGAATGTAACAGAATAGAAGACAGTATGATAGTATGAAATATGGTGGAATAGAGTAGAATATAATGTAGAATAGGAGAGAACAAAGTGAAGTCGAGTATAACAGAATAGAATGTAGCAAAATATAGCAGAATAGAGTGGAATAATATAGAAAAAAGAAGACTAAAGTGTAATAGAGCAGAAGAGAGAATAAGAGAGTGGAATATAATGGAATAGAGTTTAATAGAGTAGAATATAATGGAATAGGGTTTAATAGAGTGGAATAGAGTAGAATATGATGTAGAATGGGCTAACAGAGTGGAATAGAGTGCAACAGAGTAAAATAGAGCAGTATAGAACAGAATAGAGCAGGATAGAGTGGAATACAGTGAAATAGATTGGAATTGCATGGAATAGAGTAGAATGTAATGTAGAATAGGCTGTAACAGAGTCAAATAGAACAGAAGAAAGCATAATGGAGTGAAATAATATAGAACAGAGAATCTGTTCTATATATCAATGGATATCTGTTATTTCGTATGCGCCAACTTAATATTTCGAAATGCCTGCGATCGGGGCTTGATTTCGCCGATCGGTTTTTATTCGTCGGCCGGTAAAGATTTAATTCGAACAGAAAGGCGACCGCGCGCTGTCGTTTAAGCGGCGTCCCGTTTCATTTCCCCGTGACGTTTATCTAGATAGCTTATCGATAATGAGCGTGGCATCGAGGCGAAGAGCGTTAGATTCGTTTTATAAATTGAAATATCGCGCGTTCGTGCGGCCGGTTATTACGCATGTTTTATAACCTGATTAAAACAAATCTCCACGGTAATCGCCGCTCGGCGATACGTCGCGCGAACAGTAATAAATTATTTTCCCGGGAGCTCGCCGCCACGCCCGTTCGTTTTATTCGGAGTCTTCCTGATCGCGAGACGCCGGTGAAACACCAATACCAGCGTCGTCTTCGTAACCGACCGCAGTCGTGCGGCCACTTTGACATGATTAAAGCTGGAACGAGATTAGTGTTTTTGCTAATTAGAGTTATTATCTAATTCCAAGTTTAATTCGAGTAATCGAAACGGAAACGACTTAAATAAAACACGACTCCTTACATAATTTTAAATTGTTTAACGTCATAACCGAGGTTTTTGTTTTCATATAAATTTGTTAGATACTGCTGAAAATTATATTATATGGAAATAATAATAACAATAATAATGAATAATATATGGAAATTAAATGAAAATAAATCTCACCGGTCTAAAGAAGTTTTATGGAAGAATTGTGGAACGAAATGATAATTAATTTCTCGAAAAATTACGCCAGGTAATAAATCAACGGAAATATTGCACATTAAATATCATTCGTTGATTGATTGCTATATATATATAAATTTTTCGTTAAATGCGCCATCACTTTTTCGCGCCATGTTCCCATAAAAATTCGTTTTCGAATGAAATTGTTTGGACTGCTGGAATTTAATACTATTTCATTCATGTATGCTTATGGCGGTGTTGGAAAAATGGCGATTTTGTATAAAAACGAAAACATTTCTACGATATTTAATGAATAAAAATTACTTGCTTTCCTTGCGGATTATATAGTTTATTCGGTATGTGTAAGACGCGACGCTACATGCGATTCGATACAGAATAATTTCAAGTGAGATTAAAATTGCTCTTAATAAAAAAAGCAATTTTATAGTATTATGGGATTATCAATCATTTTCGCGGTTTAAAAGTCGACGTCTCCCGTTCATGAAAACATTATCAATTATTTTCCTGCCTCCATTACCCCTCCAGGGATTATCTTTTTTCGCCGGAATGTTTTTATCGACTAGCGTCAAAGAGCGAGTGAAATATATAGAGAACGGGAGGAATAGAGATAAAGAGATGGAGAGAGAAAAATAGATATAGAGAGAGAGAGAGAAAGAGATAGACGGATAGACAGACAGAAAGAGTGGGAGATTGAGAGAGAGAGAGAGAGAGAGAGAGAGGGAGGGAGAGAGATAGAAAGTCATAAAGATAGAGAGGCAGAGAAAGAAAGAGAAAGAGAGAGAATTATAGAGATGGAGATACAGATATAGAGAGAAATAAAGAGAGCGAGAGGGAGAGAGAGTCATATAGATAGTAAAAGAGAAAGAGAGAGTGTGTGATAGTGATAGAGAAGGAGAGAAAGAAAGAGAAAGAGGGAGAGAGTGTCATACAGATAGAGATAGAGACACATACAGTTAGAGACAGATAGAGAGAGAGAGAGAAAAAGAGAGGGAGAGAAGAAGAAGCCTCTACCAGCCGCGTTCGACACATTCGACAACGGGATTAAATCTTTCCCCGCTAATTTATTATTTGCCGGGCGTGTCTCGTCGCCGCCTGGCGCTGCGGAACGTAATATTCCTTGATTTACAAGTTGATAAAAAAAAGAAAAAAGCAACCCGATGTCTCCCGTGTTCAATTCACTGACGCGCCTGGGGAAAATCAATACGACTTCGCCGAGTTCCCCGCAAACGAGTGCTTCGGCCGTTAATCTTTCGCGTTCCTTAATCACGCGAAACATCCCGCCGGGGTACCGTGCGAATCTTACGCCTATTTTCGTCGAAGTCGATCGAGCCGCGTTTTTTAATTGTCGAACCGGGAATAATTGTAACCACGACGAGAGACAGCGATATTCTGGTTCTCTCGATGTTCGTAAGAAACCGAGATGAAGAATGGAAATAGCAGAAAGTTCATAGCAAAAAGAATGTTTAAATACCAAGCAACTTTCGTTCATTTTTCTATGCTACGTGCGGTTTGCAAGAAAAACTTTGAATAAAGGAGTTCATGCTGTCGCAGCAGTTAATATTTGGATTAGGAATATATATTTACATATATTTATATAAATGCCTGTGTTATTATATTATAATGTAATATTTATATAATATCGTAATATATTATTACATTCTAACGGAATACTTGTATAATATTGTAATATATAACACTATATGTATATACTATATACTATACTTATATATCGTTATAATATAATATATTATTACATTATAATATAATACTTACGGCAAAATATATTTCACATGAAGCAGTTTATTACTAAAATTTATATTCTACTTTACACTATGGTTTATTATTAAATCAACATTTTCGTCAATTTCACAAAATCGTTGAACTTGATTTTTAATAAAATCTAGTTCCTACGTTAATATTTTCCTACGCGTCTTATAACATTTTCCCACCAATATGAATACACGTCTCTCTCTTATAAATTAAATTGACGAAGAATAATTTCACTCACCTGTTCTGCATTTATTGATCACTTCGTGCACACGTTTCTCGCCGTCCTTCGTTCACGAATCGTTGCGCAGTGGTTTCCCGATTCAATACATCTGAGCTCTCTAATGTCGCGGAGAGTACACAGATCCGGAAAATCGAGGAGGTGGGGGGAAACTCGGAAAAGCGGAGTATCGCAGTCGATTCGCGCGACAGAGCCATATGGCAAAAAAAAGGTTTCATTGATACGCGCCGATAAAGGTCGGATTGTCCTTGCGGACTCATGAAAAAACGAAATAACCGTCTGTCAAATTGTCGGCACGTGGGTTTCGATATACGCGAAGCGACAGAAAAAAGAGAGAGAGAGAGAGGAATTGAATAATTGTCTCTATTTCGATTCTATCGTTATAACGATAGCGTAGAGAAGCCAATTATTCTTCTCTATTAGCAGTCTTCAGGTGCTCTTGCTGTTGAACCCAACTTTAACTATTTAAATAACATTTATTAAGAATGTGATGAGGTAAATTTCAAAGTTTCTTTTATCCTCCATAACACAAGTATCAAATCTCCTATGGATATTATAAGACTGAAAAAGAAAGTTGAGGAACCAATGTTTATAATATACGAAAATCAGTTACTGTGCTCTGCACATTAAACATTAAATATTGAACGTACTTTAATAAGTTTAGATGTTTTATAGAATAATGTGACATGATGATTAGTAATTTTATACATTAATAACGTAGTAAAATGTAATATAATGCAATATAATACTAATGTTATATAAAGTAATATAATATTAAGTTTGCGAGTCCACATTACAGATGACGGTTTTAACAAAATATCATATTTAAATTTCTCCTTTTTAAAAATATGTCAGAGATGATTTGACATTTGATATAATAACTAAAAATGCAGGTATTATCCACATATTCCCAAGCTCGATTTTCTCGTAAACGAAACTTGGAACGGAAAAATGTTATTCTCTTCTTTTCGATTTGTACTCGCACGTGGAATCACTCCTTCTCCATGGTGCCTAGTAAATGACATGGAAAAGTATACGAATTCAAGGCGATAGGTTAGATGAATTTTGAGATATCAAAAGATATTCAGAAATCTGAAAGTATTTATTTTAAGACAGGGTAGATTAGATTTCAATAGAAGGATGAGATTATTAGGAAAAATTAAAAGAAATCAAAATCTCACATCTAGGAAAAGATAAGAAATGATACACAAATTGGAAGTGACGGTTTATATAAATTTTTAGATTTGATTTAGTAGGGCTGTTTTAACGAGAATTAATTTAAACGAAAGCTGAAAGTGTCTACTATAAAACAGTCTACAATTTATCGTAAAAGAACAATAACATCATTTAGAATTCGTAGATCAAGAATCACTTATTTTCTGTAATATACAAACGATGAGCTTTCGTTAATCATCTATCAGTGTTTGTTTGCAAAATAACGAATTTCTCCATGCGAACGAATATGTGATAACTAGCACAACTAAACGGTACAGTAATCAGCCAGGCCACAGTAACTGGCTCCGCTGGCCTAGCCGGCCGAAGCCGAGCACGGGGTGAAATCTCGGCGGAAAAACGTTTCGAGGCGAGCAAGCACGATTGAGTTATGGCTAGTTGCCGGCGCTCGAAGGCGGAAAAAAAGAGTCGGGAAGAGAGCGGGACCTACGGGGCTCCCTCTCCCTTCGTCCCTGTTTTTATGCCGACGATGGTTCCAGCCGGGTTCGCTCTCTATCGGCGGGAATTTGCGAAAAGCTCTCTCTCTCTCTCCCTCTCTCTCTCTGTCTCTCCCTCTCCCTCTCTCTCTCTCCCCCCTCCGGCGAACTACAAGCTTCTGAAACTACCGTTAGCTCCCGCGGCTGCACAGGATTTATGGGGCTTGGCTGCCCGGAAATTCGCAACACGCTCCGAAAGCCTGTTTTTCATAGGGAAATTTCGTTGTTCGCGGCCGCGGCCGCCAATCGATCGGACGCCGGGGTCCCGCGCTAATCGCTTCCAGTCGTTCGGAACTTCAGACATCGCCGGGATTAGGGGCGCGCCGGTTAGTTATGCGGTCGCCGCGCCGCGACCCTCTCGGACCGCTGAAAATCCCCATTGTTTCTGCTGTATTTTAACCAGCGGCCAAGGTGTCCCCCACTTCCACCCTCCCCTCCCCTCACCCTGTTATCCTACGGAGCGGCGAAAACACCGGCGGAGTTGCGAGCTCCAACAAAAATTCGGCTCCCTGGACGCCGCGTATCGCAAAAATCTCGCCGCGAGGATCGCCGTTCCCGTCGTCGCCACTGTTTTGCGAAGTTTCAACGGCGGTAGATGACATTTTGTGGAAATCCGCGGAACTTGGCCAGTGTTTCCAAAGTTCCCGCGACGTCGTGGAGGCATCGGCAAAAAGCTGGGTCAGTGTCGCGGCGCGTTCTCCATTGTCGCGCGACTCCGCTCGCAGGAGAACGCGATGGGTCGATGGACGCGATGGGTCGATTCTCAATTCAGCGGGATATCTGTGAGTTGCAATTTGTGCTACGATTAACCCCTTGACGTAACAATTTCTTTACGATAATTATGATTAGAATTCTTCGATCGCACTAATTTCTTCGTAGAGAAAGGAACTTTATGTTTACCTTGCGCTTATAAATAGTCGAACGTTTAAACACGTCTGACTCGTTGAATTACAGCAAAGGGTTGATAATATCGATTTTGTTGACAAATTTTAGCCTTTGTTTCTGTAACAAAGTGAGACATTTTTAAAATGCACTCTGTTGTCCCCTGCGAAGGGGTGTAATTCTAGCATTTCTATAAATGCTAAAAATAATTATTATATTAATATAATTATTAGAAATCGTCAGTCAGAATAATTATGGTATTACAGAATAATTATTACATTATTATTATTATAAATCGTCAGACAGAGTAATTAAGCTATAATAAAATAATGATTACATTATTATTATTAAAACTCATCAATCAGACCAATCAAAACATTTCAACGCGTGAACCGAAATACCTGGTTAGATCACCTGTCGAACGCCTCAGGTTCAACGTGAAATTAGCATGGTAGCAACCGGTCGGCGTTCAACGTGCCGTGGTATTTTTTTGAAAACCGTTCGCCGCGTATTTGCAATTGAAACGAGGCTAATAAACGATTTCGTAGTCGCGAGCGCGCGTGCTCGAACGCGTTATTTCTGCTTCGACGATATACACGGACTATTATATTGTTCGCGTCATCAGCGCGTGTCCTGTGCCGCGTCTATTGGAGTATAATCGCGTATTCCGGTATTAATGGAATAAAGAACAGGGCTGCGAAAGTGAGCGTTGACGATGGACACATCGAAGCGGGCACGATTTCGCGTGACGCCAGCGAAAACTGCGCGATTGCAGCATGATTAACGAGCCGCGCGTATAGTGATGCCGCCGCTGAGTAAACACACTATGGTTTCTATTTATGACCTCGCGCCAGAATTCGAGGGCTGGTTGGTTCGTGTATTTCGAAGCGGCCGTGACGTTCGCCGGATCCTGAGACGATGATATTTCCAATTTAATATCATTGTTTCTATTACATCCGATATTCGGACAGTTAATCAATTTACTCGCGGCCCGTATTCATATCGGTTACACTCCGATGATGATCACGATTTGAATGCTTTGCAGCAGATGCGATTCTCATATTAAGTATAATATACTTTTGCATAATTTATAATATTTTTATTTTGTATGAAATCTCGGTGCAATTTACTGTTCTTTAGGGATAAACTCATTTGATAGTATTAACCCTTTGCACTGGAGTGGCGATTTTGCAGCGCCATTAAAATTATTATACCACGTTCTAAAATTATTTTTACAAGTATATCGCCAAAGATTAGATTTAACAAGTTGTTAAAATAATATGTGACAACAATATGAATCACAAAACTCGATTTCATACGCATAGAATGTACTTTGTTATATAGATTGGAAATACTATGTACCAGAGAAACGATTTTAGATTTCAAGTTGAAACGGTTTGGAGTGCAAAGGGTTAACATTGTCGATTTACAAGCCGGAGCTTCGGCACTCATGACAACTGATCGAATATTATTGACTCGGACTACTTAGAACGTGTACTGAACATCCTCCGACTGCGATATAGTTGTCTTCGAACAAGAACTCCCTCTACTCTTACTTAATTATACCGTTCTCAGCCTCCCAATAATAATCCCGGCACTCAGGAACAAACTTGTAGCCAATATCGCGGAGCTATGCTACTTAGATAGATCAAACAACATAATTTCAGTAAAATACTCCCAGGAGCAGCTTTCAGACACATATTGCCAGCTCCTATCCGTGAAATCCGTGCATTCGAACTACAAGAAAACAATTCAGTGCTCTCCGGAGGCTCTTCCGCCGGTATTATTGACCTATACTACTCGAGCAGATGGAAAACCGCAGCTGAGGTAAAGTGCTCTTGGAATCAGCTTCGCAACAAGCATTAACACCTTCCCCAATTGGCATTAAACCATCAGAAAATAATACAGAACATTATAGCTCCGCGGGGCAATGATCTAAGGATATTATTATCAGTGTACACGGTGCGGTAATTCAATTTTAAGGCCGTCGTCGTATGTCTAGCAAGTAGCGATGATATCTGATTAGCATTAGCGTCATTAAAAGGGTTAGTCACTTCTCTCTTCAACGAACCTAAGTAAATGCGAACCGAATGACGAGTGGTAAAGTATTTCAGCAAGTAGCGATGACATTTGTTTAAAGTTAACGTCATTAAAAAGGTTAGTCATTTGTTTGTAAAACGAATCTGAGTTCATGCGAATCGAATGATAATATCAATGACAATATCAATTTGAAATCTTGGAACGTTCAAAAGACTATGCATCTTTATTGCCAATCTGCAGTGATGCTAATGACTTCTCTCTCTCTCTCTCTCTCTCTCTCTCTCTCTCACACACACACACTCGCTGTATTTCTCTCTGTCTCTCGCTCCCTCTCCATTTCCAAAATTGAAATTCAAAAAGTGAAATCTCGAAGAAATTCCAATCATCGAAACAACCTCAACACGAGAACTATTGACAATACAATTACCGCCGATTGTTTTTTTCAGCTAGTAAACAAAAATGGACAATTTCGAAAGAGGAAACGCTATTATTCGATCCTAGCTGCTCGTTGTTTATAGTCGTCGATCGTCAACAACTATAAAAACGAACCGCGAGGGTCGAATAATCGTATCACCCCTTTCCATATTGTCCATTTTTGTTTACAAGCCGATGAACAATTGAATTTACCGTACCCACGAAACGAACTGAATGATGCATTTGAATCCCTTTTGAATCGCCTGTAACAAGTCTATTGAGGCAACAGCAGACTATTATGAATAAAACAACGCATGAGATTTTGTGTATTTTGTCTCTATCGTTTTTCATTGGTCCAATCTTTTAAGTTATTTATCGCATTGTGTGCTTTATTTAAACTCTTGCACCAATTACCTTATGGTGGATGGTTATTTTATCGTCGATGGACAATTTTTTGTCACTAATCAATTCCTATGGAAGACAGAAAATTTGTTATTTGGCAGTCTTTGTTTCAATGTTTCAGTATTAAGTTATTATATAGTAAATATAAAATATGCATACATATATTTATATTATATTATACATATATTACGTTTAGTATATAGCAATTTAATATATAAACATTGAAATGAAGGTTGCTATGTAATAAATGTTATATAATGTTATAATATTATAAATCTATATGTATCGTAAAGCAACAATCATTCCAGTATTTAAATATTAAGTTCCTATATAATAAATGTAATGTATTTAATATGATATTAATATATATACATTTATTATATTTATTATATAACAACTTAATATTTAAATATTGGAATGATTGTTGCCATACAATAAATATAAAATTATATGTACAAATAAAATTATATAAATTTGTAATATTATATAACATTATTACAATGTTACATATAAATTTGTGAATATATATAAAACTTATATATATAATTTTAATTAATAATAATTAATTACAATTATATATACATATAATTTAAGAGGTTCGAATGACACATGTATTCAACAAATTATACTCGAAATCCTCGTAACGAGCTTGGCGCGACATTACAGTGGAAGTGGTTAAACAGCTGAGTAGCCGAAATTTCCGTAAAACGCTTCCTAGAATCAGCATCGCCCGGCACGCGTTATCACCTTTCCTAATTTCTATCCTACCACCGCAAAATGATAGAAAACGCGATAGTCCCGCGGGACACACAACAATTCCAGCGATATTGTTGACCCATACCACTGGAACCGTCCTACTCCAGCGATTTCATTGCAATGCCGCAATTACCAATAATATCGATCGGTCCGATTGAGGCCGGCATTTCCGAAATCCGCCTTGCCAATCCCGGAGATCCCGTCCGAGGATCATCTCGTCAGAGATCGATCGATCGACCCGACTAAATACGCGCATAGGACGTATCTCGATGTAGCATTTTTTTCCTTCGGCAAACTTGCTCGGAAATCGTACCGCGAGGAGGTTTCGCGAGGCGTTCTCGTGGTCCTAGGCGAGTCGATGGCAGCCTCGCGCGACGTTACAGCAGTCTCACGGCCAAAAAATTGTTCGCATAAATTGCAACTTCACCGGCAAAAGATTCGTAAGCTGTCTGGGCCACGTTTCGCCATGTCGAAATAATAATCGAGTAGAAACAAATTGCATTTTACTCATACGAAATGGATTCCTGTAAAACTCAGACCGACAGTTTCACTTTTAACCCTTTGCAATCGGAGCGATTTTATCTGGAAATTCAAAATATTTCTTCAGACTTACAGCGTTTCCATTTTATACAACCTGGAGCATTTTATACATTACAAAATTGAATTTTATAACATATGCAACAGATACTAGCTCTTAACAATTATTTAAATATTAGTAAATTTGATAAAGATTATTCTAAAACGTGGCATGATAATTTTTGGAGGCGCCTGAGAGAGTCGCCATTCGACCGCAAGGGGTTAACAATTTTCTCAATCTAATCTTTGTCAGTATAAAGATGATTTCGTCACGCGATAGAACAATTTTAGTGGCGGATGAGAGTGCAAAGGGTTAATAACGCCGTTAAAAACCGCCGTGTAGTCAAGCCGCGAAGGTGTCGAGTCGGCTCACTGCCGGCAATATCGACCTGCGATAAATTTCCCTATATCTGTGAGAAATTCTCCAGGTGGCCTCCTCCTTCTCCTCCTCCTCCCCCTCCCTCTACGTGGACCGCGAGAGGATCGCAGGGGCGGTGGCGCGGTTTAACGAGGATGAGCGTCGGGCTCGTGGCGAACCTTATAAATTCCCGGGAAAGAATGGGGCCGATGACGAGGAACTGGCGTTCTAACCGGGATCGAGTGCATTCACGGGGAAAATGGATGCTGGGACGGGACCCTCTAGGACCACCTAACCGTCCCCTCCCCCCCTCCTCCACCCCCAGACTCGTCGAGCCCCGTCTAACGACGCTTTTCTTCTCCTGAAATTTGATTCCTCTTCGGGAATCAGGTCGCGCCTCTCGATAGAGCCACTCCGGCAACAACTTCGCCAAACGGAAACGTTCGTCTACTACTGTTTCGCTGTTCGCTGCTTTCGCCTCCTTCTCCTCCCCCTCCTCGGACTAGGATTTCTCTCATTCACTGCGATTTATTCTTATTGGCTGGGGAATCGGGGCTGAGGCGATTCCGACGAGAGCGAACTAAGAATCGGTCGACTGTGTGGAATTCTCGAAGTCTCTAGTCTGTTTTATCCGGTGCTCGCGATCGTTCCCGAGGAC
This sequence comes from Augochlora pura, assembly GCF_028453695.1. Taxonomy (NCBI): domain Eukaryota; kingdom Metazoa; phylum Arthropoda; class Insecta; order Hymenoptera; family Halictidae; genus Augochlora; species Augochlora pura. Next base: position 1,882,327 of record NC_135777.1, read on the forward strand.
ATCAACCCTGTCGCTAATGAAACAATAGCATTTTCAATACGCTAACGGAAGAAATAGTCGAGAGCCTCGGGCGCCGAGTGGTCTCTAATGTTTACAGAACTGTGGAAGTATCGGGTCGCGTGATGGGCATGGTCGCGTTTACTTGTAAAATACGATTATTATATGGTCTAGTCTCTGTCTCAAAGTAGACGATTGTAGATTTTGTTCGAGCTAAGTTAGACGGAAATAGTTGCGAGGGAACGTATTTTTTTTTTAATTCATCTGACATTTTCCTTTTATAATCTTGCAAACCCTATGATGTCGATTTCTTTTAATCTTTTTGAAATTAATTCGGTGTTCTGTTTTAATCGAATCTAGCCTGTTACAAAGAAGACACTTGCAAGTTTCATTTAAGTTAATTCTCATAGAAATACATCATGCAAATTGTTGCTTTCAGTTCGTACAATTTTTCTGGTTTTTTCCTAGGTGACAGAGGTCGACTACTTTTAGTTTTTCCAAATGGTATCGACATTCTGTTGCAATTTAATCTACTCTGGGTTAAAATAGAGACTTTCAGCTTTCATTTGACATGATTTTTATACATACACATCCACGAGAATAGTTTTCAAAATTCATATAAATCATCGCTTTGAATTCTTGCAATTTTCCTCGTCTTTTAATAGGTGTCAGAAATCGATTCCTTTTAATTATTCAGAATGATCTCGTCGTTGATTTGCACTCTAATCTCCTCTGTCTTAAAATAGACACTTTCATCTTTCATTTCAGCTAATTCTCATTGAAAACCTCATACTAAATCGAATCTCAAAATTTATGTAAACTGTTGCTTTGAATTAGTGTAACATTTCTTGTCTTCTCCTAAGTGTCAGAGGTCGACTCTTATCAATTTTTGTGACAATTCTGTCACAATTATTTAATTCATCATAAATACTAATATAGTATAAATATAGCATAATGTAGTATATAATATAGCACAATGTAGTATATAATATAGCACAAAATATCGCATAATAATATTATATAATATGATATAACACAAGTTTATATATAAAGACAAATTTGTTTTATATCATTTATACATAAATGTTCTACGAACGTCTTAAATCCGTTCTAGAAACGTCTTGTGTTATAAATCAGGACGTCTTTTAGACGTCTTTAAAACGTCCATTAGACGACCAATATTTCTCGAATGTCCTACAAATGTCGTGTAAACGCTATAGGAACTTCTTACGTTACAAATCAAGTTTTTAAAACGTGTTTTAGTCGTCTATGATACTTGAATGTCTTATAAATGTCCTAAATACGTTCTAGAAACGTCTTTTAGACGTCTAAGACTCTCGCATGTCTAAAAATGTCTTACAAATGTCCTAAGAACGTCTGGTGTTATAAATTAAGATGGTTTCTAAATGTCTTTAAAACGTCCTTTAAACGTCTGTGGTCTCCCGAATGTCCCACGAACATCCTAAAAAACGCAATTAAAGCGACCAGTCACTGCCGTTTCACCCGATCCGTCAACGCGTCAAGCAGTTGCTAGTTAGCTGTCCTGCCGACAGATTTATCCAGTGATTGGACGGAATATTCCCTCGGGTTGCTCCGCCGGCTATGAATTAAGGATTTCAATTCGAGGGCCGAATTACCGTCTATCAAATCACGACGATATTTCTGGAAGGTTGCGGGAGGGGAGGTCGAGTAAAAAGTAGCCGTAGATCGATCCCCCGGCCGGAAGAGAAAAAGAGCAGAGAGAAACGGTCGAGCGAAGGTAACCGGATCACCGAGGGAGGGAGGACCCCGATAGAAGGCGGATCGCGTTTTATAGTAATGAGTAAATGAATCTTCCCGACGGAATATTGACGCATAAAAGACCGGTGGTCGGCCAATGTACTAATTGCTGGTTGCCTCGACCGTACCAATCGACCGCCGAAGTAATACCGGTATCCCGATCCAACTAATTACCCGGCCGGTCCATTAGTGCAATTGCTGCTCGGCACAATATCCAAACATTACTAGGATATCAGAGACTGTTTGCCGGGGAATTAGACGTCCATCCGTGACGTTTATCACCGATACGACGAATACGTGTCCTGCTGTTTATCTTAATCAAAATCTTCCTCCGTTGCGCGTCGAAGACCTCGCGTTGTCCTCAGGAAACGTAGCAGCGATTCCATACGATTTTTACACTTTCTTCAATTTCACGGTAATCAAATGTTGGTAATATTCAATTCGACGATTGATGTATTGGATGAAGAAGCGGCTATTAGAGTAATTATTTGTTTATATATAAATAGAGGGTGGTCGACGGAAGTTGTACAGCTTCTGTGAATTTTTAAATATACATTAGCTAAGACAAATTTTAATACGATAATTGTAGGGATTCAAGAGGCATAGTATGCGGTGCATTTGTTTATTTAATTGCTGGAGTGGTTCTGGAGATTTTGAGGTTAGTTTTCTTTTGGGGAATGAAATATTGTATTCTTGCTATTAGAATTAGGATCTGTATTAGGCTCTCTTCCGTCACATCCAAAAATATTAAATAAGATAATAAAAAGTTTATTGCAAAATTATACATGCATCCCTGGATGTCAACAGATTTCTGTTATAAGCGATGAGGCCACGAATACTTATGGGACTGACTGTATGTAAATTTCGAAAGTGGCTACGCCGACCGTAAACGTAGATTAAATGGAATATTTTAATTCGAACAATTTCCAACCAGAGACAGGCTTTCTGTATCCGGTGGAAATTTCGATTAAAAATGAAGGGGAAACGGAAAGTTCGCGGGAAATGTTTACCGGTATGTTCGCGGAGAAATATTTTCCGTAATATCTCAGGGGCGCAGTCCTGTGAAGGGGACGGGAAAGGGGGGTGGAGGGCGGCCGGGGCCAGGCCTTATCGGCGATTCCGACGGAAAGTTCGCCGCGGCCGAAGAAATATTAAACGCGACGGGGACATCAGTATCAGATTTACATCGCATTACGTTGACGACGATGCGTCTTCTCGAAGTTGAGACCTATTTGTTCGCAGTCGGAAGACACATTGTCCGAGTTGGGGGATACGTCTTCCGCGAGCCGGAAGTTTTCCCCTCAGGAGCGCAATCTCGCCATAAGTTACCGGTATAAATTTTGAATTGTTTTCAAAGTATCAAGGGCCCCCCTGATAAATAATTCCGCGGGCGGAATGCTCACGGCGGACGTTGAACAATCGCGCGCGCCGCCGCCGAGCGGATTCCCGCCGCTCGAAATTCCGCTTGCGAATGAACACGTCGTTGTTGCCGCTTGCCTTGAATCAATTAATGGAAAACATTCTCTCTCTCTCTCTCTCTCTCTCTCTCTCTCTGTGTCAATTAAATTTCGTTGGCGAATGATCGGGCTCGTCGACGCCCGAATTATTAAAAATAACGAAAAGGCGGCCGCATTTTCGCGCCCGCGCGAACAAAAACGCGCTTGTAACGAGCAGATGCGAATTTTTACTATTATTATTGTCTACATTATAACATTACAACATTATTATACACCATACAATTTAGTGTATTAATTAAGCAACTTTCTATACCCTATCAAAAGAAACAAGTTATTTCCTCTATAATCAACAAAAGCCATAGATCGCTAAAATCAAGCTGCACGTCAGCGCCCAAACATTTTACAGATACGCTATGTAATCTCGCGCATATTTCGCCCGTTTTATTACAGCCGTCCGGCTTTTATTCCGACGAACAGCTCCGATTGAAAAACTCGAATCGCGATTTCGCCAAAAAGATAGAGAAGAGAAAAAAGAACGAGGAACGTCGGCCGCGCGAGTTTTCGTAAATCCTGTTTACGCGGCGTCGCTTGAACGACTGATGTTTTTCATATCCCGGCGCAACACCTTTGAAAAATCTATGCGCAGCCCGGCCGGATTTTCAGCCGCGCCGGGGCGCCCGTTGCGAATGTGAACGGCTCGCGAGCTGAACTTTACAACATCAGCGCGCGCGTGAAAGTTTTATCGGGCCCGCCGACAGTGGGATGAAGAGAAAATTAGAAAATATTAAGCTTCGTTTCACGGCTGTGCGAGAAGTTCGCCGGACCTGGCTCATTTATATGCATTTTAATTATCCCCGCTTTCCGGCGAATACAAGATACTGTCTTTGAAACGATTTGTCTTGATGATGGATCGACGGTATTTATTCCTACCACTGCAATCGCGTTGCTGCGATGCCGCTTCAACCTGCACCCCTCAGTTGTCCAGTATCAGCGAGCAGTATCTTCGGCGAGCATCGCTTGAATTAATTAAAGATTCTTACGCTTCTTCACAGAACTTTCGATAACTGATTCGCTAAATCATCGACTAGCACTACTTCGTCACGTACAGAGATTGTCTTCAACTTTTGCTCCTTTCTAAGAGTGTAGACTATCTGACTCCGGTTAAAGGTGGAACCACATGTCCCTGAGTCACAGCCACCAGGTGGGAAGTTATTGTGACGAAGATAATAACGAAGATATTTCAAACAATAACGTTAGACGACTTACTCTGAACAGAATCTCCAAAAGTCAATCGCAATCAGGAAGTTCCTAAAGTCATTTCAAGGAACTTTTCTCTTTGTAAAAATGCAATCCGCGGCTTTGTTTATGAATTATTAACGAAAAACAACGACTAATGAGAGACAAGATCAGTTAGCAGACGATGCTCAGTTCCGCTCATTGGTTTTTCGTTAATATCTCGTTAATAATGCCTCGGAGAAAATTGTTTTAAAGAACAAAGTTGCTGCTAATGATCTCACGGATCCATCATTTCCGGATTATTAGACATTTTTGGAACATCTTGCATAAAATGTAAATAATAAAACGATCAAGCTGATATTCTCAGGAAAAGAAACTTAGATTACTTTAAAAAAAGAAAGTATAAAAATACATGAATAAATATACATAACAGATAAATAATATATACATATATATATCAATAATAGATAAATAAATAAATATATATATATATATATATTCATCGCCTAAATTCTCGAATGACGCAACAGAGGACAAAGGAGCCGCAGATCTCCGTCGACGGTAATAGGCTAAAAACGATCAGCTACACCGGGACGTAATCTGAGTTCGTGATCGCGCGTAGCCGGACAATGAATCTTTCATATTTTAAATAATATTTCATCCGTGAAAACAGTGGATTTTGTGCTGGAAGATGAAAGAATCCCTGGCGACAATCCGATTTAAATTTATGAGCTGTTCATCAGGCGCGAACCGTTCGTTTGCGTTTTGTTAACCGAACGAAGGGAGAATAGACAGAGAAAGGGAAAAAAAGCGAGAGACAGAGAGAGAGAGAGAGAGAGAGAGAGAGAGAGAGAGAGATAGCCGTCCCGGGATTTTCATCGCGGGGGAACACCTTCGCGTCGCCCTGGAATAATCGATGAGTCGATCGGCGGAAGGGTGGAAAAGAGACGAGCGAATAGCTCCGTCCTCGGGTTATGACATCGTTCCGGCCTTACGACCTTCCGCCGTAACACTTCCCTCGTAATACCTTCAACTCATCTTAGCGAGCCCTGGCTTCGTTCCTTACAACTGCGATCCGGTAATCGTGAAAACCGTCACGGGGCGGGGTGGGGTTGGAAGCGAGAGAGAGAGAGAGAGAGGGGGGGTGGCTCCTGCTAAAAAGAACGCACGGCCGCGGGATTAACAGCGGCGAAAGGCTGATAGATTTTCCTCATTGCCGTCGGAGTGGTTGTTCGTTTTTATAGTGATTGAAAGTCTGTCGCAGCGTGTAACGGAGGTGGTGGGTCGGATACGGGCGACGGCGGAGGCGTGTCTGAAAAGGCCTGATTGCCTTATTGATTCGTTGAATCGACTGGAAGGTTCTTATGGGAATAGTCTGTCGCAGCTCGGGGGCGCGCGGGAATCGGGTCAATTCAATGTGGCCTGACGACGTCGCGGAATATTGTTGACCCGAACTACCGAAACCTCGGGGAAACTCGACTCTCGCCGGACCAGGCCGCAAGCTTCCCCGTGACCCGGTATCAATCGAAACTGCCGAATACAAGAGCTACGAGGGGTCCAGGTACCCCCCGGTCTTCTTTCCGTTCGAGAGCATCGCCTTTGACCGGGGTTTTTCTTTTTTTTTTTTTGCGTAAATCAAGTCGCCGATACCCTCGCCGCGTGCTTCTCCCACGGAATTACATTTTGTCCCTCCGGGATATCGTGGCTTCTACGCGCGGCTTGGAGCTTTCCCGGTATCGTAAAAGGGGAACGTTACGACATTTTTATACGACGTGGTCAAGCCCATATCTTACCCCGCGCGCGAGGGTGGGCCCCGGGTTTCAAAAAGGAAACGTCGATACAGGAACCGTCGCGTCGCCAGAGAAAGAAAGAGGGAGATAGAGGGAGGGAGGGGGGGCGCGGGCGAGAGAGACGGGGAAGTAACGGCCGAACCGTTGGATTCTCCGTTAAGCGAAAAACGAGGCCGTAGAATCCTGTTATTGCTTTCGTGCGATATCAAGGATTCAGATTGATTCGGAGTTACAACCCCCGCCGGACCTACGGCACCCACATTTTTTCGTCTCTGTTCTCGTTATTGCTTCTTACTCGCGCCGACGTTTCCTCGCATGGTGTCTAACACACACACACACACACACACACACACACACTCTCTCTCTATCTCTCTTTCTTTCTTTCTCTTTCTCCATCTCTTTCTCTCCCATTTTCCCCGAGGATTTATCGCCCCCAATTTGTTTCCTTTCCTGCCGGCGCCGTCCGTGGAGGGTGATTTTGTCAATGCTAACGTCTGATCGCCGGCACTCCAGTGTTTTCGAATAAATTACGCTCGCAGCCGAGCACGCCATTCGAAGGCCCACGAAAAGCCACGTGATGCCACCTATCCCCGGGAAATCTGAGGGGGCGACGTTTCGTTAGTCTTTCAAAATCGTGACCGATAAAACACCACGGCAAATCCTCCGGTTCTTATCGCTTCCGGCGAGTCGACCGCGGGTTTATATTATACAGAATTCGAAGTTGTTTAACGCACTTCGATGGACAACGAACACTCGAGGGACAATTGAAGGACTGTTAGTTTTTTATATTTGGTTATTCCAGGTAATAGTGAATTAAAACACAAAATATTTCAGTCATCGTATGGTGAACTAGTGTCTATAAAATTTACAGAAAAATTTAAACCAGTTAAACCAGTCTTGAAAAAGTTATATATTTCAATAAGTTATATATTTTAAAAGTGTTGACTCAATTTTGCTCCCCTCTGTATATTCTATTATCTAATAATTCGGTTAAGTAACAAATTATATAACCAAGTTATCAAATTCGTCTAACGAGGTCACAGTTTTCTGGTCCACCTGTTGATTTTTATTATAAATGCACGAAATTCTACCATCTGCGACAATTATAGTCTAACGGCGACGAAGTATTCTGCCATCGATTGCGAATTATTTTATTCTACTTGACTGACTTGCTGCAAGCTTGTTCTACTTGTGCAGAATCCCCTGAACAGTTTATTTCGCCTGGCTGACCTGAGACTGACCCGTTCTACTTACGAGACAAACGAAGACTCGCAGCAGCGATCATTTGTTCATATATTTTGTTAAATATGCAGCGACGCTTAACGGTGTACTCCATATAAAAAGACGCACAATTATGGCATTTCTAATATTTCTCTATCATCAAAAATATCACAGATATAATATAATATTTTTCGTACATCTATTGTTTCCCAAAATTTCGCTTGTCAGTAATAAAAATGGAAAAATGAGATCTGGTAATTAAAATGAAACATATGCCTTAAAAAAGAATTAATAAATTCTGTTTTCCCTAACGCAATAATATGTTTTAATTTACAATCTACAATATACAGTATACAGTATACAGTAAGCAGTATACACTGTGGAGTATACGCTATACAATATATAATATTATATAATAATAATAATAAATATAATAATATATATCGCAGCAGTATAGCAAGGAAATAATTGCGGTAATCAAAGCAGCGATCGTAGAGGTTGCCATGGAACTAGCCTGAGTATTTCCACCCGGTTCGACCGATCATAAGCCAGAAGCCAAAGCAGGCTAATAACTTCACGTTGGAGTCCTCTGCGAAGCCTGATGGACGAAGAACGATGCCGCAGGGAACGCGGACTGTTTATTTATCTAACAAACCAATTTATTTCCCCGCGTTCCCGGAGGGAGAGTAAATTTCCGGACCGCTGGCGCGCTACCTATTTCTCGCAAAAAAAGGAGCCACTGTTCTCGAAGCATCCGCCACGGACCCCGGCTCCCCACCGACCCCTGTTTCACCTGCTCGAGTTCCGGGATCGCTCGGGGACATTATGAATATCATTATCGTCCGCCGCCGCTTTTCGAAATCCGCGAAACGGTCTTTAGGTCGCCGTAAGCTCCTCGACGCCGACGTCTAATCCAGAGACCCGTGGACCCTTATTCACGCTGAAAGTTACCGGTGGTGGGGGGCGGGTCGTCGCCGGGGGTCGTTGTCGGAACATTCCGGTCGCTGGATGCACTCTCTGATTTTCCGGTGGCCAAATAGTCGCGCGGGGGCTCTCCGTGACTTATTAGTATGCTATCCTGGAAGCGCGGCGGGCCGCCCCCGTGGCAAGCGAAATGAACAAGGAAATGACGAAAATAAATTTTGAAACCGGAGCGTCGAGCTGCGCGGGTACCATCGCCGGTTGATAGCGTAGCTCTCTTAAGGCGCGACGATTTTCTCGGAATTAACGGAGGGGAGGAAGCCGGCCGCCTTTGTTTCCGGGACGGCGTTCCCCTGCCGGCGACGCAACGCTCGAAAGTTGTGACTGCCTCCTTTTGTGGGACCGCGCTTCCCACCCCCTCTCTTTCTCTCTCTCTATGTATCTCTTCCTCTCTCTTTCTCTCTCTCTCTCTCTCTCTCTCTCTTCCTGTCTCCCTCTCCCTCTTTCTCTCTGTTTCTCTTGCTTTGCCTCTCCCTCTCTTTCTCTCTCCCTCTATCTCTTTCTCTCTGTTCCTCTCACTCTGTCTCTCTTTCTGTCTCTCTCTGTCTGCGGCACCACCCCCACCAGCCCGCGGAATATTGCTTTACGAACGACATCGGCCATCCCGCCGACGGGAACGAAAATTTAATGGAAAACGCAGGACGCAACGGACTCGCGATACGAAAATTGAATAGCAGCGATTCTACCTTTTGGGGACAGGTAGCTCTGACGAGCACTCCAGGGTGAAAGACGCTCTTTAAAATCGAGTACGGTGGGCGACCCCACCGAATACCTGGCTTTTTAGGTTAGGAGTTTTCACTTGAAATTGAACGACGTTCCTTTATTTCACAATCCTTGATGGAAGGGTACCGATCGCATATACTTGTGTAACGTTTGCAAAGGATATTCGCGTTTCAGTTCAGTTGTAATTGTTTTTGCGCAATGGTAAGATGAATTGGGAACGTAGGGATGTAAAGGGATGCGAATGTTTTGGTTATATTGTTGAAGGTTTTTCTGAGGAAATCAACTCGTTGGAATATCGTTACGAGATGATAGGTGCACTTGGTCTATGGGATAGAAGTATTATTTATTTATTGCGAGCGGATGCGAAATTTGAGTGCTTTGTTAGCGAAATCTACAATACCTAGCGAAAAGTTTAGGATAGTGTATGTCGAGGTGTAAGAAAAGGGTATCACAGATGTTTTATACAGTTTTATAATAAAAACGAAATACTAACAGTTGAAAAATTGCGTTGTTTTTTATTAATACAAAGCAACGCAGCTTTCCATTTATTATAAGAACGAAATTAATAACAGGAAAAAATAACATTATTTTACATTCATTTATAAAGATCCCCCCTACGTTCTCTACTCAGTCTAAAGAACATAAAAGAACTTTTTATTTTGAAAAAATAATGGATTACTTTTTCCTCAACCTAATATATTCTAGTGACAGTAAGACGAAGCCCCGATACAAACGCTACAGGTCCTAGCAGGAGAGTCGAGATCCAGTAGAAACTGCCGGAGTCTCTGGACCTTCATAGTCCGTCCAATTCAAATTGAATACCGTCGTCTTCGATGCTGAAACAGAGCCGGAACTCGAAAATGGCATATACACCGGCCGGCTACTCGAACAAACGAATCTCGGTGAAAGCCACCGAATGCCAGCCAACTCTCGAAGAATCCGGCTGGCCAGCTGGTTATAGAACAGCCGGCCCGTTTATTGACCTTTGCCACGTAAAGATGAAACTTAATCGCGCCCCCCAGCGAGCTTCCGCGAATAACTCGTTTGCAAAAGTTCCGGTTATTCAATTTTACATTCGAACACTTCAACTTCCCAGCTCCCGTCTTCGGAACGGGAATAGTTGCCGAAGTCGTCGGCCGATACTGCTCGGAGAACTTCGTTGTAAGTAATAATCGGACCGAGATCATGCCGAACATAAGTCGCGACTCGGTACGAGCATCAGTTTACAGCGTGGAAAATTGGTAATTCTTTTAAGAAAAATTGTAAACTGTTGCCGGTGTTTTTCTGTGTAATTACGTACAGGTCGCGTTCGAAAGGTTCTCTCTGTCTCATAATTCTATTAACTCGACGTTACAGTAATAATATCATTAAATCCTCCTTACAACTTCACAATTTTCTATTTCAATTACTAATTAGTGTAATAAATGCATGGTATTTGATTTATTAATTTCTAGACATCGAGGATTATCCGCCTCGCGCAGCGATTGATTAGTGACAAACAAGCGCGTTTCCGGAGACACTGCATGCTGCGATTAGTGCTGTTCGAGGCCCAGATGGGGTCGCAGTGTAATTTAACACTAAACGTATCATCGCTGGTCGATTAACCTATTTCCAAGATGTTATTCTCAGATTATTGAAAGGAAATGGACGCTTTTATATAAATCGATCGGCTACATCTATTTTTATTCCAGCATATATTATAATAAAAATTACTGAAAGTCTAGATAAACGCAATCGCATAATTTTTGTCTGTATTCATTTGGATATTTTTATTTTTACCACGAGAATTCGTTGAACAAATGTCAATAAAAGTTATGTTTATATATTAGTAGAAGGTAGTACTTCTGTATCATTGGCACATTTCCTCCACCATAATTATAACGCTGTGCTATCTTTTTCTTTGGAAGTGTATATACTATCTATCCAATTATCTATTTATTTAAACGCAATGATGTAATTTTTGTATAATTAGACAAACCAAACAATTTCAGTGTTTTGTATATTTACTGTTTATCGGACGTTTAATTATCGCCGAGAGTCTACCGATTTGTTTCGGCCTTCGTTGCGGATCAGCCGGTGAAATGCGAGCAGCTAGGCGCTCGCAATTAGGGGAGTGTTAGGCATCGGCTATTAGCGCGGCCGGCAATTTCGCTATTGGCCGGCGGCCGGGCGTCGATGAATAATTAAATATCGTAAGTAGTCTTCGAATTAATCTATCGGGCGAAACGCGGTCGGGACGTTGATGAATAGTTGCTGCATATTCGATGGCATAGACGCGCGGCGGCGGACACGGGGCACGGGGCGCGGGGCGCGGGCACAGAGGCGCAGAGGCGCCGGCCCGTCACGAACGTGTTAATTGCCTTAATCCAGTATTCGCTTGTATCTATATCACTGACGGCCGGAAGATAAATTACAGCCACGTCATTTCGCCGGCAATCACGCGAATACTATTTCCGTGATCGAACAGGCCACCACCCTCCACCCCCCGGTGCGTGTATCCGGCGAGGTGGCACGGCACGCGAAAAATAATGCTTGACCGATCGGCGTGCACGCTGTCTCGTTTGCATGCCATTTATTCCTCAATTTTTTTTGACCGATGAACGCCGCCGCGTCGCGACGGCCCCGTCGCCATTTTTGAATATGCATCGGAAGGGCCGGCGCGAACGAAAAAAGGATTAAAAATCCTATCTGTTGCCTCTTTAAATTTCAATGAAACGAAATTGCCGGGCGGCCGCGCGGAGAGAAATACGAGCGCGAAAAAGGGAGAACGAGAGACGGGGACAGAGACGACGAGAGAAGAGAGACAGAGAAACGCGGAGAGAAAGGGAGGAGGGAAATAGACAGAGGAAGAGAGAAAGGGAGCGCGCTATTCGCGTTCAAGTAACCCGGAGAATAAAAACTCGCGTCCCGAAACGCGACGCGCGGAGCTTTTTCACGGGGACACGCTTAATCTCAGATCCGCCGGGAAGAAAAGTGAATCCTTTGCCTCGCTTCGAGCGCCATCCTGTCTCCTACATCCTGCCCCTTTTTAGCCACCTGTAGCGACGGCTTTAAGTCGCGGATTAGCCTGAACAACGGGCATAGAGCTTCGCGATTCGCTCGATCTCCCCTACAGAACGCCTCGGACAACGCGACGAACCGTTCTAGAATCGAGAATACGGTGATTTAACAGAGGCACAGTGATCGGGGAGGATGCACAGTAACTGGGACACGGTAATATATATATACAATAATTAATACGGAGCCTCCGCCGTGCATTACAGTTGGTTGTACATTTTTTAATTCTAGTTCTGTATTAAGCTTTCTCCAAACTTTTCCTCTTCCGTCACATCCAAAAATATTAAATAAGATAATAAAAAGTTTATTGCAAAATTTTACACGCATCCCTTGATTTCAACATATTCTCTTATTAGCAATGAGCGTACGAATACTTATGGGACTGACTGTATCTTCGACGGCTCAGAATGTCGCCACAACCGCGAAGAAATAAATTGCCAAAGTTATGTTCAGTAGCAAAAACATCCGAAGACTGTTAACAGGGCACAGTAATTGGCTGTTCTACTACCCTAACCCCGAAACACGGTCTGGTGCCGTCGGCACGATGAAACAAAGGCAAGAACTCGTAACGGACATGGAGAATCTTCGGCCGTGTCGTCTGCCCTGGAACGACTCCGCTTTTTCCCGTCAGTTTTTACCGCGCCAACTGCCCCGCGCCCCTTCGGCCTCACCTTCTTACTGTCCTCGCCGTTTCCTCCGACGCTCCGCCGCAGAGGAAAATCCCTTTGCGGCGGGTGGCCACGCCGGAAAACCCTGTCCCGAGGTTTGCCACCGGCCCGGGAAGGAAAAACGCCGGCAGGTCGGCTTTATGACTGCCATCCGTCCTCACCGGCCAGATAACGAGTAAATTAAAACGCACTCCTTGTCGTCGCCCCCTCCCCCATCTCCCCCTTACAGCTCGTAATTTCCCCTGGCCAAGGCTGCTAAACCGTCTCCGCTCCGTCGCGAGCGCGTAGATCTCTTAATTGTCCGCGCCGTCTGACCATTCACGACCCAATCCACTGCGACGGTATTTTCATTTTCGGCGTCCCGTTGCGGTTTCTAGAATTCAGCGACATTTCACGAGAAAGTCAAGGTTACTTGTAATTAATTCGTGGTCCAAATTGATAGTTATGCGATGTTGTGCTGCCTCAGTTGAAAGTTTATAAGAACTGTAGGAATTAATATGATTCAATGAATATTTTAGTTCAGGAAACAAGTATCTTTCTGCTGTTTTAATCAGAACAAAATGCGAACGCCTTGTTGATTTTTGTAATAAATAATTTTGGACTTTTGTTAAAAATGTGGTTCGATTGGAAAGTAGAGAATTTTAATAATCATATAATAATAATATCAATATTACAGTAATAAAATGGTAATTTAATAAGTAATAAGTTTGAAGTTAATCTTTTAAAATGAAACCATTTTCACAATCTTTAAATATGTATTCGGCAAATTAAAAGGAGAAATTTTTCATAAACGAACAGGTTGAATTTACTATGGGTACAATATAAATGATCATACCGTATGAAAATACTGTATACTGAAACAAATTTTCGAGTTGAAATAGCCTTCAATGCAACAGATTAAGCACCTATTTATTATTCATCTATTCGTTATTTATTTATTTATTATTTATTTATTGATCACATCATTACTGCAATTGTTCATCCAAAGTAATACGATTCCAACCTTATCATTTTTAATGAAGTCAAAGCACAGGAAAAATCGTTTAAGCAGTACCGTTAGGAAACTTGAAGGAGAAGATCCATGGGCGAGATTGATCAAGCAATTCCCCGGCGACAATATTCTCCCCAATGTTCGCCGCGGAATCCTTTCTCGCGAGTCGGTGCTCGAGCCCGGGAGTATAATTTCCAATCATCTGAAGAAGCATCTTCGTCCCGATAACGTTGCAGCCGCGCGGTGGTATAGGTCAACGATTCGGGCCGCATTACGCTCGAAGTCTCTGTTTCCAATTTCTATTTCCGTGGAATTGCGTCGCTGCCCCCCTACCCCCCCTCCCCTCCTCTGGTACAACAGAATGAAAGAAATCGGTTGCTGATACTAGAGACGGGGAAATGGAGGAAGGCAGGGCGACCCCGACGCGGTCTTCAGACGATCGTATTCCACCCGGACGTCGTCCGCAGGAAATATCGGCGCGATGAATCCGAGGGTGTCGCGTCGTCGCTCCGCGTCTTATATCTCCGGTTCTCGATTGTCCGAGATGTCGCATTACCCGGATCGCTCGGGGCTCGCCCACCGGGGGATGTGCACCGCCCTCCGATGAAGTTCGACCTTTGATGTCGCGCGAGTCGCGCTGGTACCGCGAACTTCCATAAACCGGCATGAATATGGATAAGGCGAAAAATTTATACGATCCCCGATCAATTGGAAACTTTGGGTGCTCGTAGATGACCCTGCTAAATATCAGGGTGTGCTATATGTTCTCTTTGCGCATCGCTATGTATGATCTCGAGAGTATGATGAATAAAAATCCGCGATATATTTTGCGGAAGATAGTGGATGTAACTGACATTACCAAGACAATGTTAAAGAATTATTTAATTAAGTTGGGATCTCTATTCCAACTCTATTCCACTCTATTCTGTTCTATTCAACTCTATTCCACTATATATTGTTATAGTTTATTCTACATTATAGATATAACTATATTCAATCTTATTCTAATGTATTCCACTCTATTCTGCTCTATTCTGCTTTGTTACATTCTGATTCACTCTATTCTACTTCATTCCACATTATATTCGAATTCATTTCTAATGAGTATTTTTAATCGTCGATCATTTTACGAGCAGGCATGAAAACGACTATTTTTAGTCATCAAATATTTCACGAGCACCTAAAATACTACTATTTTTAGTTACAGAATATTTACGAAGCAATGAAGATACTACTATTTTTAGTCATTGAATATTTAAGAAGCATTGGCGGATACTACTATTTTTAGTCATTGAATATTTGAGAAGCATTGACGATACTATTATTTTTAGTCATTGGATATTTTAATAGCAATAAAATACTAGTACTTTTAGTTATTGGATCGATTATTTCACGAGCAATCAAGACAATTATTTTTAGTCATCCAATCAGTAGTATCTGAACGGATATAAGCAGACGCGTTTGAACCGTAGTCAGACAAGACGTGCGTACTGAGGAAAATATTTTGGAGCAAGTCTAGATTAGCCGAGGGCCAGAGCGTCGGAGTAGAGTAACTGCTAGCAGGTTAGATAGCAATCGGCTAGCGCGAATAAATCCGTCGCGATCGATGAATGGATTCAGTGGACCAGACGGAACAGCGAACTCCACTCTTTCCGTGTCGTGTCAAGGAGCACTTAAGAACCGGCCCTGATGCTCACAATCGATGGCTTACACGGAGCCAGGAGCATTGTACACGACTGGGCCAATTCGTTGTTCCAACCGTTCGTTTCTGAAGCATTACTGGCGTCTATGACGCGCCGCTCTGCCAGGAAGGACACATTTGTTACACCCACTTCCTCCATCTTTCAAAATCGACTGCAAACTTCATCGGATCGCAACAATTCTGCTATCCGATGAATTCATGCTATCTCCTAAAATTGAGTAAACTGATACTATTCATCTGACATCATTGAGATTAGATTTAAAGTAACTTTTGCATCTTTAGTGAGATTTAAAGAAATATTTGACGATATATCGTATCTCTATATAAAAAATATAGTTTTTAAAATATAAAATATAGTTTTTCTTCTTCGTTTTTGTTTAAATATCTGTGAAAATGTAACAGTTTTAACAGAGTTAGCCGATCCTCCGAACGTCAAATTATCTCCGACAGTGAAATTATTTACTCGCATCACGGAGAAGAAGTAGAGGTGTAATGTACTCAAGCGCCGTACTCTCAGTAGTACAAGTCAATAATAAATGCTCCACCTGTTCCACGTCCCCAAATCGACGTCTACTCGGCCGGAACCTCGTCGGATCTCGTTACCAGCCCTCCCCACGGTTTTGCACGTTGAAATTCTCTCGGGCACGGTGTCGCGAGCACCGTCGGCGAGCCGTCGCGTACTCCCTGAATCAGCTAATGGCGCTCGCAATCACGCTCGTGGGAAAAAAAAAACGGGGCCAGGAAGTCTGGCGAACGGGGTGGTGGTCTTAAGAGGCGAGGGTGTGGGCGGTGATCCCCGGTCGAATCCTCGGGCTCTACAGGCTGCGAGCGTGTACGAATTATAATTTCCGGGCACGGGACAGCAAGCCGATCCTACGGATTACTAGCAGCGACAGTGTGGTCAGCCGAGCATGCACACCGAGCGGTTGTCGGGCAGCGGGGATGGGACCCCGGGGCGGGAAAGGGAGGCTGGCCGGTTCGTACCGTGAATTTTAACCAAGAGGGGGATTTACCTCTCGCCACTCGCGTCGCACCCCCTGTCTTCACCTTTCCGCGCCGTGGAATTTCCGCTCGATAGCCAAGCTTTGATTCGCCCCTCTGACCCACCGTCGCCTCGTCCCGCCTCCTCCTGCCTCCTCCCGCCACGGCCAGCCTCGCATCTTATCGTCCTCCTTTGGCCTGGCTTCCGGTAATTATCTACCCCTTTGTGGCCGCCGCCTGTTTGTTTAAAATCGTTAAATTAACTGCAGCGCCTTGCGAATCACACAAAACCAAATATTGAAACTCATGCGTGTAGGCGGTCTAGCTGCGAAATACAGCAAAGAATCCTGTAATTTTCCTGTAATTTTTTGTATAACTTGTGATATGTCGATTTAAAGATGTAACTTGGAAACCGACATTATTTTCCAACCAACCTAATATTTGCATTACCGTCGTAAAAAGAGCCCTCCGGTACGAAAATGCATCGTAAACGCGTCCGCTCGAAGGCGGCGGAATCGGCCGGGAGATTGGAAAATTTTCTGAATCGTCCCGATGGCGCGGGTAAGTTAATAATTGACGGTTCAAGCAGTTCACCGCGAGCGGTGCGCAGCAGGCGCGGAACGCGGAACACCGTGGGCGGGGATCGCCGGATGGTTTAATCCCCATGGAGAATTACGGCGCATTTAAAGCGCCATGAATGGGAATTACGAGACACTGAATTCGCGCTAGTCACTGAAATATTCTGAAGTATCCCGGACTGTTACGAGGCGTTCCGGACCGCCGTAAATATAAATCATGGGGACGTCCGTGATACTACGCCGACGGATTACGCGTCCTCTCATTCCGCGGAAAAGTTCCGCTCAATTTATAGAACGCTCCGAGACGTTTTACCGAAGCGGACCCTTGGAGCCAGCGGATTCCTTTTCTCGGATATCCACGCCGAGCAATATCCCCGTTTCTATTTCTTACGCGCTCTTCTACCCCTTCTTCATTCCGCGCTGATTAATTCCAGCGCCGAACGGTTTCTCTTACTCCGCGAGCACGGTTTTCCCCGTGGCCTTTGTTCCGCAGACGGCCGGAATTATTCGGATTACATCCATCCCCGGTCTCGATTATCACGGACCGAAGTCGATGATTGAGCGATGTCTATTTCTGCCGTCCATTGTACTATTCCACACCCTTTATCTCTCTCTCTCTCTCTCTCTCTCTCTTTCTCTCTAGCAATCCATCCACCTACACTCCCAAAGAAAACGCGTGCTATCTTCAATTACTCGCGTTATAATTATGGTACAGGAAATGTGCCAATGATACAGAAAGACCACCTTCTACCATAATATATAAACGTAACTTTTACTGACTTTTCTTCAACGAATTCTCGTCGTAAAAATAAATATACCTAAATGAATACAGACAAAATGATAGCACATCTGAAAAATATTCCATATTATATAAATTTAAAATAGACAAATATGAAAATTATTCTCTTCTCGTTCTCCCTCTCTCTTTCTCGCTCCCCTCGTTCCCAGGATAAAATCATCGATAAATCCCGACCGCTTCGATTTCAAGTGCAATTAATTGCCAATCACCTCGTCCCGACGGAATCCTTTTTACAATCAACAACGTTTATATTAAACGGTAATCGCTGTAAATTAATTACCCCTCTTTTCGGATGGATCCGTACAAAGGGGAAACGTCGATGCATTATTTCGTTTACTTGAAACGCGAACTTCCTCCGAACCCTTTCCCGCGTTTCCGTTGAATCGAAAATCATATTACGCTGGTTAAGTGACGTTTCAATCACCGTCCGGTCTAATTCAGATTTTCCCGGGGCAATTTCACGGCTAATTTTACGGGATTCGATCCTGTTATGTTACCATCGGTCGATACGTAACGAGAATCGCCCAACACCGTGTTTTCTCTGCGCTTTTGTTTATAGGATATTTTTGATGAACAAATTACTGGTTATAACCTGTATAGAAACGTTCTGCGTGCTTCATTTAATGATTTTATGTAGAACATAATATAGAGTTAACATACAGTGAAAATTTGTAGCGTTGCCGTTGCTTTTATGTATTGAACATAGCGATTGTATCTTCATTGTTAATTTATATAATAATTCATGGTTGATATTTAATTGTGTGGTGCATTTAAGTTCCATGCGCTTCTCGTGTTTGCTGCATATTCGTTCCTTAAAAAATGATATTGATCTCTTAGTTACTGATTTTTTTCTTGGATTTATTAGTATTAGTTAATATATTAGTTAATCCTTATAAATTTCAACTGTACATTAACTGTATATTATTACCTACATAAAATCATTACATAAAGCATGTACGATAGTTCTGTACAACAGCTTATATAACATTTACTTCTTCATCAAAAAATATCCTAATAAACAAAAGTAGAACGAACACGTTTCTGGACAATTCACCGTGCAATTGCAGCCGCAGATCTCTTCAGAGTTCACGACAGAGGAACGTAAAATTCCGTAGGCTAATTCGTTCGATCCGCTGATAATCTCGCTTCACTCGCTAGTCATTTTGTTCCCGGTTAGATTGCGGCGACGTTAACGCTTGCTCGGACGTAATTATCCTTGCGAATTTATTGCCGGGCGGCCTCGAAGTTGCTCGGATAATTTTCAATCAGATACCGAGCTTATTTCCGTGGGTTGTTTCCCTTTTAAGTTATAGCGACTTTAACGCCCGGTCTACTTAATTTCCCTTTACGAATTTATTATCGCCGCCGATCCGCCGGATAATCCCCCCCCCCCCCCCAACCCGCCCCCTCCCCCATGAACCCGCGAGTGAATTTAATGTTCGAACGGATTCAATTATTCCTACCATTCATTTTCAAAACGCGCTACATTTCTGTCGGAATTTATTTTCATTCGACACTGGTTATACCGTCGGATTATTTAATTTATGCATTTCGCCGACTCCGGTTGAGCTTGACTCGCTGTGATCGCCTGCACGATGAAAGTATCAGGGTTGATCCTTGCGCTATAACGACGCGATAGACTCGTGACAAACATTTTCTATATTATATAATTTGTTGAATATAAATGTTGTTTGTGTCTGCTAAGTCGATATAAAAATTTATTGTTTTGTTATTAAGAGCGAAGAATTAAAACAAAGGAGGACACGCGAGAAAAGAATATTAAGCGTTTGTATTTCGGAAGTGATTGACCCTTTCGTTACGGATGGCGACTATAGCCTTGCTGCATTTATGGATTCCAAGTATAATAATAACAGAATAGAATACAAAATATAATAGAATACAATACGATATAATACGATATAATGTAATGTAATATAAGACTGTAAATAACCCGTTAATCGCAATATAATATTATATAGATATGATATACGTAATATAACACAATACAGTATAATACGATAAAATGCAATATAATACAATGCAACATTGTATAATATAATATACATGATGCAGTGGAATACAATACAATAAAATACTATACAAAACAATAGAATATATTATATTATATAATATAATGTCATAGAAGACTATAAATAACCCATGCTGTGGCGTCATTCCAACGGACTGTCATAACGAAAGGGTTAAAAGGACGTGAAAGCGTTAATCGACTCAATTGCGAAAGAAATGGTAGCGCGACGGGTAGACGCTCGCGCCGGTAAGTTATGCGATCGTGATTAACGCGCAGACAGCTGGAAAATCCTCGAGGAGGCAGCAGGAATCGACGGCGAGACGACCTGTTCCTCGCAACAGGATCCTCTCGTCGAGCATGCAAACACGACCGTCTTGGTCGGCTGTTTGCGTTCTCGAGTGCAACTTGTTGCGGTTTCCCAATTTCTTTCGCGAGCTCTTCAAACCCATGTCGCGAGTTATATTCTTGAACGTTTAATGCGACTTTAAATGCAACGGTACGCGACAAGTGTCAGGATCACGTGGGCCAGCGACCCGCTTCGCTCCGCCATCCCTCCGTCGATTTGCCACGGTCGATTCGCTCTGCGATCACGTGGTCGACGGCAGTAACAATTGTAGGGTATTTTTTTCGTGTATAAAAAGCAGAATGGTCGACAGTGAAGTTGTAAAATACAGAATGAATGAGACAGATTCTTAGAGAGCGTTTCGGTAGCTAAGAATGACCTGGGATCATTGCTTAGATTCTTCAAAGTCCTGCTTGGTTGACAGATAAAGCGCGAGCGAGTTTGTGAAGAGCGGCTCAAGATATACAATCAGTCCCATAAGTATTCGTACCCTGTCGTATTAGGCTTTCTCCAAACTTTTCCTCTTCCGTCACATCCAAAAATATTAAATTAGATAATAAAAAGTTTATTGCAAAATTTTACATGGATCCCTTGATTTCAACAGATTTCTCTTATAAGCAATGGGAGTGCGAATACTTATGGGACTGACGTCAGAGAAAAAGAATGTTTAACAATTATCTCAAACAATGTTGATGATAATATATTATATAATAATAACTTATGACTCATTTAATGACCGAATAGAAAAATTTGTACCTCAATCGTCATTACAATTTCCTAATTTCATTAAAATTGTATCATTGAAATTTATAAACTTTCTTATAAAAAAATCCTTTCTAATTCCAGAGAAAAAGAATGATCAACAACCATAATACAATCACCTCAAGACCCTCCTTAAGCCGCGTTATCTCGACCAATGTCCAATCGGAACACCGACATCGGAATAAATTAACCCGATCACGTTCCGCGGTCCATCCCGTATAACCGGCTCGGGCGCCGATTTAATTCCCTCGCACTTGAAAACCCGGTTTCGACCAATATACAGTAAATCATTCATCCAGTCGACTGTGCACTATTTCCATGTTTCATGATCCACCATCTACCCGGCATATAGACTCGCCACGCTTCCTCGCAGTAGCACACATTTTATACGCTTCAACAGCTCCAGGCTGTTTAATCAGATTGGCTAGCAAGCGCGAAGCACGGTCTCCATCAAAGTACGCTAAATCATGCATCCGTTCGGCTATGCACTTGTTGACTCTATCGTCTAGCAAGCGCCTCCCGCGCCCCACCACAGTTCTACAAATTTTACACGTTCCGACCGATATCCAGGAGCCGTGGCTCATTTCATTTGCTCGCCGCGCGGGAACGGCGCTTCTCCTCGTCAAACTGCTGCAAATCATTCATTTCGCTAGCGCGTCCCGCGGGAGAAGGAGGCTCGCGGCGAGCCGGCGAACGGGAAAAGAACGGAGCACGGGGACATTTCCATAAACGCGACGCGCGCGCCCCCTCCCTTGGAAAATCGAGTCCGGGAGGAGGAAGTCGGGTGTTAAAAATTTTGTACAGCGAGAGTCCGCCAGGAAGGGAAACGGAGGTCGCCGGGAAAATCCTGGCCGGGCGGTGGGACATTATACGGGAGCGAGAGGCGAGCGCCGGGAAGCGGAGACCGTGTTCTGTCCCGAGCTTCATTGAATACCGGGCTCGATCTTCGCGGTTCCCTCGACGAGTTGCCGCACAGTCAGAAAAGTTTCGCCGCGCGGCTGATCGTCGCCGGAGGGGTGGGGCGGGGGGCGGGAGGGTTGGATGTCTCCGCTGAGAACAGAACACTCCATTTCGCCGGCCGCGATTGACCCGGATAATTGTGCCGGCGAAGCACGTCGTAACCTTATGAATAGATTTCATAGAGCCCGCGACCGTACTTGAACCGGCCGATATCGCGTGACCGGGGAAAAGACCGGGAACAGGTGGCGGAACGGGGTGCGACGGTGGTAAAAAGAGGCTGGAGTAGGTGGTGAAACGGGTCGGAGAGCGAGACGGGGCACAGTGGTCCGGATTAGGGTATGGTGTAACATTTTACCAAAAAACGAACTTTCACATATCGATCTGTATTGACTTGTATGCTACTTCCTAAATGTCTGCCAACCTCAAAAATATAAATATTTGCATGATTTAATACAATTTTGTAATAGAAATGATGGTTTAAAATCGGACTTCCTAAGAACAGTGGTTCTCGTCAAAAATAACTACATTTTTGCACTAAAGGGCATCCTTTCGCGATTAAACGGTGGGACCGCGATAGCTGGCTCGAGAACGAGACAGCGGCTGCGGGGAGGGTTAACCCTTTGCACTCGAAGCCATTTTAGCTCTAAATCTAAAATAATTTTTAAAATAAGTATTTTATATATACCAAATTAATTCTCGTGATTCGTACTAACAGTGCCATATTTAAGAATTTTTCTAAAATTAACCATTGTTGCTATAAAAATTATTTTAAAGGGTGAAAGAACAATATTAGTCGTGCCTGAGGATCACCATTCGAGTGCAAAGGGTTAAGATAGCGAAGGGTCGCGGGGGCAACAGACGCGGCCGAAGCAGAGGAAGGGAGGAGTGGGGCGTTCTAAGGTTGCGAGAGAGGTTTCCGGGGTGTAGGATCGAACGTCGGAGAATGGAGGGTGGTCAAAGGACTCGGGCGCGAGATGGGGGCTGCGGAAAAATCTAATAAGGTCAAGAAGTGATAGATGAAGGGCCGGGCAACCTGCGATTATTTGTCGGCGACGATGGGGCAGAGCGCTGCGAAGGGGTGGATTTAAGGGCGAATCTTGGGCAGAGGAAACTGGGGGTGTAGGGTATGGCAACCGTAAATATGATGGTCGTAATTTCTGCAAAGTTGCCAAATAATCGAGTCGTTCATTTTAAAAGTGGCCTAAGTTCATTTATACTTAAATTTGGAAGTTTATGGGTTTGTGATTCGATGCAATTGAAGATATACGTACGGGATACTAAACGATTCATACTGCTTAAGTATATCTAAATGAGTTAAAGTAGCACTCATTAAAATAATGACAATTATTAAGCGAATAATATGCGTTTTCTTACGAAGAATGGAGTTAGGCAACATTCAAAATTAACAATCAGATTCGTTATGAAATAATGACTTGAATTATAACAGTAAAATGAGAAAATATGAAATTAATTATGAAATTAAATATTCTAATTTTAGACTAGTAATTTTATTAACCAGAAGGCTGTGAATCGATTGTCATGGCAACCGATAATTTATCCATCGTTGAGTTAAAAGTATTAGATTGCATTACTGTAAGCTCCTATACTATTATATAATTGTCTAAATATTAGATTCCTTTCGCGATGAATAAAATAAATGAAACAAGTAAAACAAATATTATTTCACGCTAATATTATAATAAACTTAAATATCTACGGTCGAATGACTACTCATTAAACTGTTAATTTCCCTCCTAAGAAACGATTCTAATTGAAAACTATCAAATCATAATAATATCGAAGAGACGTGAATAAATTAAACGTAACAAGAAACCAAATACAAACTTACTAAACAATAACATTTAACAAGCACAGCCCCGTTTCCTTTCGACCGCACCATCTACAATTAACAAAAGAAACACGATAAAGCACCGAAACGCGCACACTTCGCCGAAACAGCGAAACACCTTTTCCTCGTCAGCGAGGATTAATCAGGTCGCAAGAGGGTGGATGGTTCCGTAGATTTAAGGGCCCGGAAATCTTGTTATAAATAAAGACGGCGCGGCGGTAAAGGACGAAGCGCGCTGGATCCCGGCGAGGGGTCGGTAACGCCAGAAATTAATCGCAGGGGTGGGAAGTTCGGACAGATTTAAGGGCGCGAAAATCCTGGGGAAAATAAAAACTGATGGCCGCAGGGTGGACAAAGTATACGACACGGCGCGAGGGGGGCCCGGCGTAGCACCGACAGGAATTAATCGGAGGGCGGAGAGGGTTCGTGCTTCCAAGAAGAAGCGCCGTACTCCGCCGGATAATAATCACCGTCATTAAAATGCGAGCCGTTGCGTGAACTGGAAGGGTCCTCCGGGTATCTCGGACACCGAGGCGACAGGGTTCGCCTTTAAAAAAAATGAAGGTCGGGATGACGGAGGGGCTTTACGTAGCGGAGGGCGCGCGGAGGGTGCGAGAGAGTATGCGAGGCGCTCGCCAGGACTTCGCCGGCGATTCTTCCGTGTCCGAGAGACCCCGGTACCTTGTAAATATTCATGGCGCTCGCCCGGGCAACACGCGTGAACGAGCATTTCGCTCATCGGAGGGGTGGATGTCGGGCTAAAAAAATTCTTGCATTCCCCCCCGAGCGAGCGAGCTTCTCCCCCTCTGCCGGGCGTCGCTGTTTTGATTTAGCATTCCGGGAACTTAATTCGCGATTCACCGTCCGCGAATCTCTCTCCGCGGCCTCGAACGAGACCGGCCCGGCCCTTGAGAACTTCCACGGAGCGTAGATCCTGGAACAGGAATGAGTGCGGGGAGAGAGAGAGAGAGAGAGAGTTCCGCAGGAAGGGCCGATAAAAGTCTTTCATTTTTCCTTACGGTAACCGAGCAACGTTGCATCTCCGCGCGCAGATAATAACGCCGTTACGCGTCCGACGTTACCGTTACCGTCGCCCGTGCGCGCCGTATCTCCGCGTGTCCCCTCGTCCCGTGGAACGCCGGAATTTAACTGTGAATGCAAAAATGAAATTTTACTGTCGTTCGGCGGGGTATAGGGCCCCCGTCGGAACAAAGCGCGGGACCCGGCGCGGTCTCTCCCCCCCCCCCCTCCCCCGCCCCTGACGCCGCCACGGTCGAAACACCTGCGGAACTCCCATGAAACCAGAAACATTTTCATGCCCGCGTAAAATGAAAGCCGGGCGCGGTCTTAAATTGCGTTTCTATGCACTGGATGTTCCGGTAACTTCGTTACAAAGGAATTCCACGGCTGCGAGGCGAGGCCGTGGCTCCGAGAGTCTTGAACGAAATTGCGTGGAAACGGTCCGCCGGGGACCGGAATGAAAATGATATGTTGATTAAGAATGGTAGAACGACGCGGCGGCGGCGGCGGCGGCTTTCCAGGCCGCCGGATAAAGGACACCGAAACTACCGGAACAAGGGCTAATGGATGCTGGGAACGGCGTAGTGCTGGAAAAAGCATCCGGGAAATAAGAAGACGCCCGGGACGCGGTAGATCATAGACGCGCGAAATTGAGATAGGCAGGGACGATGGTGGACGGTGAATGAGGCAGATTGTAGAACTGCGGGGTGATACGTTTTCAGTAGATGGAATGGGGGAATGATAGATCTATTATGAATGAGAATGATATAGACCTTTGTCTGAGAGATCTATCATGAACGAGAATCGTGGATCTGTGTCTGATAGATCTATAATAAGTGAGAATAATAGATCTTTGTCTGATAGATCTATCATGAATGATAGTGATAGATCTTTGTCTGAATAAAATAAATATAATATAATAAAATTTTAATAGAATAAAATAGAATAGGATAAATATAGTATAATAAAATAATATTATAACAGAACATAATAAACATGGTACAATGAAATAATGATACAACAGAATACAATAAATACAATATAACAAAATAATTAATAAAACAACTTTCCCACTAAATTGTGTATATTACACAATTGCTATTCCTTCAAGAAACATTAATTCCAACCAGCACATCGTTGACACATAACCCAACGCCCCAAATTCCATCTAAAATTGAACAACTCAACCCAAGCTGCCCTATAAAATAAAAAATCATAAATAAACCTTCCTCAAGGACGCAAACTCATACAATAACGAACAAAGAAAACAATACCCGAGACGTCTCTCATCTCATTTTCAGGTCATGAAAGACCTAGAAAATAGTAGAACGTTAGATAAAGAACACTTCGTCCGCAAGAAGCAGCTCGCGTCTCAAAACGGACCGTGGCTCGGCCATGCGAGTCTCTGTTGCGCAAAGTGAATCATATCTGGCGTCCATTGCGATCTTCGTTGCAGTCGATTTCCCATCGCGCCCTTTCCGACGCGAGGAAGAATGGAGGCGTCCCGACGAAGCGAGTGTCAGCCCTGTCTGGTCCGAATGGGCGATCCGACCGTATCGCTCGGAGGCAGTGGAACAAGTCAATCATATCGGCCCGCCTTTCACTCTCTCGTTACCGATACTGTTTGCTTTAATCTGTTTTGGCTCTAACCGGGATCCGCGGCTTTTTCTCCCTCCACCCCCCCCCCCCCCCCCCCCCCCCTAGCCGCCTACCCGTCCCGGCGTTCCCTTTTCCATTTCCGCTTACAGACAGCTCTTAAAGCAGCGCCGGAACGCGAACGAGCGATCCGATATTTGATACAGAGCCGAGGGCGGTGTCTCGAGTGTCCGGCGGGGCCGGGTTGAAATATTTGCAATTAGGTGAACGTGGACCGCCGGCGGGGAGGAACGGGGCGAGAGAGGTGGATAGAGAGGCGGCCGAGTAAATCCGCCGGTGAAAAAAAAAACGGTGGGTAAACGGGCGGGGTCGGCGGCGTATGACGAACTTTTCGTTGAACTCGAGTAAATTAAGCTCCGGTGCGCTGTCTAGAAACCACGGATCCCCGTGCTTTGAGCTGTAATTAACCTTTCGAACGGCGGCCGGGACGCCGGAGGAATTAAAATAAGGGAGCCGGCGCGCGCGCGCGCGCGCGCGATACACAGGACGCGGAGACAAAAAACCCAGTCGGCGGGCTCGTTATCGGCGAACCGCGGGGAAATATCTTTCTGATACGTCTGCGAGCCGTCAACAGGAGATCGTCGGGCTTGAATAGAGGGCCGCGGGAACCGTGTACAGGGTGACCTGAATTAATTCGCGGCGCTCGTCGAGCCGGCCTTTATCCGCGCAGACGTCTTTCATCGCCGGGGAACGGGCTGCAATAAATTATGTCCGACGTCGAGGAACAAGCCCGAACCGTTTCTTTCGACTTTGACAACGAGCATGATACCCGGTCTCGTTCAGAAAAACTGCTCGCGACTGCCGTGCAAACCGGGCGCCGAAAAATCGCGGCAGCTTCGTAGGCGATCTTCTAAACTCCGATTCCAGGCGGCGACGAAATTCCCGCCGGCTGAAGATCTTGAAAATTTCGTTCCACCGTCGAGAGAGAGAGAGAGAGAGAGAGAGAGAGAGAGAGAAAGGCGAGCGGAGTGTGGGGCGACTGTTATCGAGGGTGTCGCGGACGTTCTGCATTTTATCTCGGCGCGGATACAATGCGGCTCCGCGGCGGAATCGTCCGAGGATATCGGGGCTGAATAAACTCGGACCGTTTGACGCCGGTGGAACGGGAAAAAGAGAGGAAGAAGCGCGAGCTGTTAACGCGTCGCAACAAAAGCGAGAGAGCTCGGTGCGCCGCGGAGACAGAGACCGGAGTGCCACTTAACACCGGTGAAGGAGAAAAATTCCGGGCGAGTCGGTTTCAGGCAGCGTGTAAGATAATCGCGGCGCTGCGGTCCGCTCCGGGACAGAAATATTTCACGGAGGGAAAGATCGGGGTGGAAAAACGACGCCCGAAGCGAGGCGACGACGGTGGCTGGACCGCGTCCGCGGACGTGTTTGAACGTGCGAACCTATTTATACAACGGCCGCATCCGTAGGTAACCGGGATCACGTGCCCCGCCGCTGCCTGGAGCGAGACGCGGACGGATTGGGGTCGAAAGTCGTGTACTTAGCTTAATTAATAAAGCTCGCGGCCTGCACCGCGAGCACACCCCGTCCTTTTTCACCCGGTCGCGCGCGGCCCTCGGCTGGCAACTGTCGCCGCCATTGTTTCCCCGCTTCTTCAGCGTTCCTCCGCGACCCCGTTACCCGTTCTTTTGTTTGTCCATTTATCTTGCAGCTTTTACCGGCCTGGCGCCTGTTCGCCGCCCTCGACGACCCGGCCAGGTCCGCTATCGGTTCCCTTTCAACGGGTCGCGTCCCTTTCGATTCTCTTTGGATCGACGCTCGATTCGAATCCGATCTTCCAGATCGCTCTCTCTCTCTCTCTCTCTCTCTCTTTCTCTTTCTCGCTCTCGCTCGATTATTGTCCGACGGCTGTCGGAGAACTGCCGGGAACTTGCGCGAAACTGTTTTTGTTCCCGCGTCGACGAAAGGTCCACTGGCCGGCGAGAAATTCTGGTAAAGTGGAATCGGTCGGCTGTGATCAGACTTCGACTGATATCGGGATTCACTGGTTTCATATTTCCAGCGTATAAAATATTGCTTACGGGTGTAATAAGGTTTTACAAAGTTTATGGAGAATGCTCGCGGTAAAGGAAGATGAGATATAATATTGGAATATTACAACATAAATAATATGATAATGATTTAGTGTGAATTATATTATAATAATAATAATATAGTATAAATCATGTAATAATAACATAAATCATATGATAATACTAATATAATATAAATCTTATGATAATACCATTACAGTATGAATCATATAGTAATACTAACATAGTATAAATCATATGATAATACTAACATAGTATAAATCATATAATAATACGAATATTGTATAAATCATATAATAATACTAATATTGTATAAATCATATGATAGTACTAATATAATGTAAATCATGTAACAATAACAATGTAATATAAATCATATAATAATAATACAATAATTTAAACAATGTATTATCAGACAGATAAAATGGATGAAGAACGTAGAAAAGATCTAAATAGCGACAACTGCCGCAAGAAAGAAAAGCCAGCTTTGGAAAACCAAAAATATGCGAATCACAACGCAGAAATCCGTTCCAACAGTTTCTGTCGAACGATAGCTAAAAGCGTTCGTGGAACTTTGCCCAGGAACTTTATAAATTCGGGAATATATATATCTCTGGACAATTCGACCGCGGCGAGCGCGCTAAAAGCGCAGTTAAACGATCCGGCAGTTTCTTCGGCCTCTCGGGGCGTAGATCTCGCAGGCAGCTGATTTCCGTCAAAGTTTCCGAGGGGAGGGGGCCGCGGAATTATATCGGAGATCGCCGGCGGTCATAATGGAGCTTCTTCGCGATTCTCGGTCGGACCGGATTCAATTTCGCCGTGAAACCGGGCTACGGAGTTACGAGTTACGGTCCTCGCCGGTATATCGGTTCCGAGGGACGCGGCCGAGACCGATTCGATTCGGCTCGAAAACCGCACGAAAAACGTCGGGCCATCGTGAAGGGGGAGGGAGGGGGGGGGCGGCGCGGACGTTTTTCCAGCCGCCGAAATCGCGCGTCCGTTTCTTCTTTTTCAGTTCTCCGCCGCTCGGGGAGAGCCGGCGCGCGCGGAAGTGTTCGGCAAAGTTCGCCGGGAAACTTCTGCGGGATCGGATAAGTGGCGGAGGACTTTAAAACCGCGGGGGGAAAAAAAAAGGAGAAAGAACCGTGGAATCTCGGTGGCCGCGGGGAAAAAGCCGGCCGGTTTCTCGTCGATGTTCACGCCGACGTTGCTCGTCCTCTCTCCATCCCCCCCCTCTCTCTTTCTCTCTCTCTCTCTCTCTTTCTCTCTTAATAACGCTCGAGCGTGTTCCGGTCGGCCCGGAGCGGAGACACCTCCTCGGTCAACAGGATATTTAACTCGCGGCCGGCTTCGACGGTTTCGGCAGAAGCGGCCCGTGGCGCGGTTACCGCGAAACACCTGGGACCATTATCGAAATCCGATCTTTATTTACTGTATGCATTACAGCCAGTTCGCAGACTATTATTACAGGGTAGTATCCGGTTGTTCGAAAGTTCGCGGAAGCCGAACGCTGGGAGTGGATCTGAATTGGCTCCGCAAATTCGGAATTCTGAATGGCCGCCGCAGCCAACTTTGGAATACTTCAACATATCCGCTTACCGGTTCTATGGAAATCCGTATTTACCTCTCCCCGACCGTTCTCCGGGGTGTTTTTGCGCGCGGACACACTCCGGTTGCGGTTGCTACCCGATATTATTAATCGAAAGTATAACGTTGCGCCTGAACACGATACACCGTAATTATTTAGCTGATTTTCGACGCGCCGCGGTAAGAACAGTTTCGAGTGCTTGGGAAACCGAGTCTCGGTGTTACGGGGAATTGGATAAAATTGTCTTCATGGTTATGTTAAGTGGTTCATTGGTTTGTCTTCATGGTTGTGTCAAAGTGTATGAATTGGATAAAATTGTCTTCATGGTTATGTTAAGAGGTTCATTGGTCTGCTTCATGATTGTGCCACGGTGTTTAAATTAGATAAAATTGTCTTCATGGTTGTGTCGAGTGTCTCATTGGTTTGCCTTCATGATTGTCTTCATGGTCTTTATGTTTAAGCTGAACTAATCGTTCTGCTAAATTTCATAGACGAGGATGGAGGAAGTTGTGTTTGTTTTAATGCTTAACCCTTTGCGCGTTGCGCGCTTTTGTTTCATTACCTGCTGGGTGATTAACAATAGTCATTGTCTTAATTGATCGTGAAATACCAGAGTATAATATAATTCCACAAATAAAAACAGTAAAAACGGCAGACATTTCTGCTTTGTCATTTTAGTCGACACCAAGTGGGTTAAATATACGCGGACCTTGCTAAACGATCTTTCCAACTAACTTCCGAGATGGATACTACAGGCTAGAGAAGTGTCGCGAGACATTTAATGCAGTAATATTCCGAATGGTCGAGCTGCCTGGCAAGCGCTTGAATCGTAAAAAGCGCTGATCTACGAACTGACAGGGCCACGACACGAATCTGCGAGTCAAAATTGCCATTGTCTCGGCTCGGCCATTTTCCGGTCCCTTGCTCTTCGCGCTGTATAATTGGCCGACTAGAGAAATCAGTGTAACTCTGTCATAACTTTTATGCTATTAGATAACAACATAACGACTAACACGAGGTATTATTTCTTATTAAAAAGGGATGATTTTCGTTGTATAAAAAGGCTGAGAGAAAATACGCAACCGCAGTAATCAGGACATCGCGAGGAAGGTGACGAGTTCAGGCGATATATCCTACTTCCAAAACGCTCTACTTTATATATTTATACTAATTGGGTTATTCATTCGGTCTCGTTAATTTCTTCGCTTTTAGGGGACCTCGAGCCTTTGTAAAACAATACAAATGGTGCATTTTGTAACAGAACGTCACCGAAATTCTCGACTCGGCCCGCTACCGTGTCCCCGCACCGTCCGACTTTCGGAAATCCTGCGTCCTCGGAAACGAGACAGCGCCCGGCCAGCACTGCCGGATTTCGATAGATCGAAACGAGACGGCCTCGTTGAACCGAATGGCACACAATTGTTGTTTCGCTGCCCCTTTTTTTTTCCGCCCCGGCGACGAGAGGCCCGAGAGGCGCACGGTCACGATTTACGCGCGCTTTCGCGCGTTTAACCGGCCTGGTCGAGTTTACGGTACACTCGAAAAATCGACGGCGAGCCCGGTGGTCAAACATTCCGCGATTGACGCTCCTCCGACCCGCTTTTCAAGCGGACACGCGCGCAACGCTCGGCCAATCAGACGATTCACCGCGGCCCCACCGGAAAACGCTCGGTCCTCGACAGCGGGCCAAGCTTTTTATCCGGCCCGTTTATTTATCGGGGTGCGCTCTCGCGACCCTCCGCGGGAAATTAATTGCTCATAATAATTCTCCGGGCGGGAAAGATTATATTTACAGCGGTGGTCGGATAATTTAAATAATAGTTCATTCGGCGCCGGCCGATTTGTCACGTCGATCGGCGATTTATCTGCTCCCGGTTTGATACATCGCCAGCGAGCCACCTAAGGAGAGCTCGCCCGGAGAAATATCCCCGCGACAAAATAGCGGGCTAATTTGAATATTTTCGACGGTCAAATAAATTTCATCGAATCGATCCGATTATTAATAGTTTCGAACGGGGCGCGCCGGCCGACGACGGGAATCCCGCCAATGTCCGTCGTTTGTTTAATCAGATCGAGAGAGCGCGCGGCTGGCAGAAATTTCGTTGGCATTAATTCGTATTTCCTCGTCGGCTTAATTCGTATTTCGTCGTTGATATTAACTTTCAAATCTGGTTAAAACTTCCGTGTTGTCGCCCGCCGGACGTTAGGACGTTCCTGCGGCGCGTTGAAACACGCGGGACGTTTCCAATGCAGCAATGTCGATGGTGCTTCTCCCTCGAATGCTGGACAGACGGGGAACTCGAAATATAAAACTGGTTCCCGGCGTCGGTGACACGGAATCCTGGAATAATTTCGTCCGACCGGCGTTCGCGGCATTCTGAAATATACCGGGATTCAATTTACGCCATTGAAATTTTTCTATTAGTCTGTTCGAATGGATAAATTCAACTAATACACTTCCGGCTTTATGATCCCGACGATCGAGTCGGCACTGATGGGCCGCGAGTCACGTTACACTCGTCGTTGTCCCATTTTTGCCGCGAATGAATAATATTTGGATGATGTAAACATTTTTGGAAAATGAGAGAACGTAAAGTGAAATCTAGGTGGGTTAGTTGAATCTTGTTAATTTGTATGGTGATCGATTGATGCAGTAAGGATGTCTTTTTTAATGGGAGTATGACTGATATATTCTTGTTAGAAATGCGAAATTATTATATCTCGTCTCAGCGGTTTTAATATAAGGTTATTTCTATCTTCTAGTGTATGTGCTTGGATGGGAGTTTTGGGAAATATATATAGAAAGTGCAATAGTATCACTTGCTACATCTATTATCATCCCTATTACTCGACAAAATCTTAAGGAACCGTCAGTTACATACAATTGACTCGTTTAATTGTTATTTGTTGAATTAATATTTAAAATATATATAGAAAGTGCAACGATATCACTTGCTACAATTATTACTATTATCCCTATCACTCGAGAGAATCGTAAGAAACGCTTAAATGTGTTCAACGCGGAAAAACAGATGTCTAATCAGTTACAGAATCGTTCCACCGCGAGGTCCAGTTGAATTTCAGTAGTACGAGTCAGCCATATCAGGGACATCTATATCTGTTATTCGTAAAGGAATACAACCCGAGAGATAATTTGATATTCGTAGGGTAACGATATCAGAGGCTCGCGCGCGAGTCACTTACATTAATTAATAATCTCCTTCCGTACGGTAGATTTCAAAACACTTTGGATTATCAACGTGGTGTACACGTTGCTGGCGATTTTCGATCAAAAGCATGTCGACTCGCGTCGCACGTCTTTATAGCGTAAGTGGTTAACGTCGCCCTGGTCCTCTTTGCCCTCTCAATCAAAAGGTGACCCTTAACCTTTTCGGTACGAGTGCCGGATATATCCGACGTCCATGCGATGACCGGTATAAATAACAGAATTTTATATAAGTATCTTTTAATATTAAAGCTACGAGCAGCACGTTTTGCTAAAAGACATTGTCTTATCAAGCACAGTTTTTATTTAACGCTTAGGAAAATCTTAAGGAGGATAATCATGATTTAGGTAACACAATGACACGGAACCTCGCGAAACAGCGCCTGAGATCTAGAAAAAGCTACCGCGAACTCTTCCAGGGGGTTTCAGATAGCACGTGGGCCTCGACGAGTCCTCGAACATCAGGACACCATATCGCCAAGCAGCCCGTGTCTCAAACGTGAGTTTTCCCGCGACTCTCCGAACTATATTCCAAAAGGCAAGACGTTTATACCAGGACAATACTACTAAAAATCTATGAAGGAGGGCCACGTGTCTTAAAATTGTCAGAAATTCTCAAGGTTACGTCACCTACACTAGCAGCTACGAAACGGCCGTAGCGGCAGAACTCGAGTCGAAAAACTCGCGTAAAAGCTATTAACGTTCTCCAATTGGATCGAACGGAACAGCCGAGCTTGTCCGGGCAACAATGAGCGGCGCGCGCGTTCATTCTTCATTCTTCATTCCGCCGCGTGAAATATTCACGAAATTCGTTCGGCCGTGGAACAAGGCCCGGTTAATTGCTCGAGGTGCTCGATCAAAGAAACGTCCGCCGCGGCGGCGGCCCCTCGCAGCAGCGAGCTGCTCAAACAATAAAGACCGCAGCGGAGCCGGGCACAGCCTCGTTCAAACATCGACGAGGGAGTATCGGCGAGCAATTACGGGGAAGATCAGCGCGGCAAAGAACGGTGAACACGTGCGGTTGGCGAGCTGGTAACGGCCCGAGGGGGGTCCGGGGAGGGATCGAGGGAAGATCGCGTGGCGGGTTTTCCAAAGGCGTTCGTGTGTCCGGTGGTTGTCGGGTCTCGTTAGGGGATCGCGGCGAATGTTTGCTTTCCCAGAGGGGAGGGGAGGGGAGGGGGTGCACCGCGATTCGTACCGGCTAAAATCGCACTTCCGGCGAGCGATTCGCGTGCCGGCACGCGCTGATTATAGAGACCCGGTCCGGGCACTCGTTTTTCCAAACGGATTAGTGGACCGATGGAGAACGAATTCCCCGGACGGCAATTCGTGCCGATGCTGCCCCGAAAAAGATCGTCGGATGGAGGCACCGAGGCCGTACCTGGACGCCGTTAAGATCGGCTGGTTGCCGCAGAGGTGTGGAGTAATCAACTGTTTGCCGGCGAGCAGGTGGCGCACAGTGATTTCGAAAATTCAGCGACGAGTTGTTGTAACTT
The DNA here is from genome assembly GCF_028453695.1 of Augochlora pura. Taxonomy (NCBI): domain Eukaryota; kingdom Metazoa; phylum Arthropoda; class Insecta; order Hymenoptera; family Halictidae; genus Augochlora; species Augochlora pura. Next base: position 1,917,255 of record NC_135777.1, read on the forward strand.
TTGAGAGAGAACCATTGGGGATATTGAAATGTATTTGTCATTAGAAATAATTAAAAATTTCTGTTGCTGTTTTCGCTTCAGAGGAATATTGTTTAAATGTGATTAATTAGTTTAATGTAATTTGCGTTATAGTGAACAGTTATTTTTTAGGTAGACTTCTTTATTGAAGTACGTATTATAATGTACATATAATATATTACAGCATATATTACAATATAGATATAACATATTATAGCATAGACTAGTCCAGAGTAGTATAATATATTATAGTATATACCGCAAGGGTTAAAAGCAAAATAGTTTCTCCGGCCGACAGTATTCTTAAACATAGTGATTTAATTTAACCTGTCAACTAAAGATGATGAAGTTACAACTACACAGCACGGTCCAGACGTTCCAAGGTTATAATACAAAACAGCGTTGCGCAATCGTCGACGACGAGTCGATCCGTGTCGAGGACGAAGGAGGAAGAGCTCCGTTTGATTAAGGATCCCGGTGGTCCCAGGAAAGGGGATCGTGTGATGGAGAGTCTCGCTTATCCAGTGGACCAGGGGCCTGTCCAGAAAGGGGGGAACGCTGATGGAGTATCGCGTAGGATAGCGTGCGAACGCGTAGGCACATTAATTCGCGAGCGGAGGAGGCGAGAGTATCGCGCGCCGTCGATTTTTTTCCCGGAACACTCGGGCAAAAGAGCCGGGATTCTTCTCGGGAAGCCTCGATGAGGCCGCGCGGCGGCAGAAATTGTCATCAAAGTTCACTTAGCGCCGCGGCAAAGTCCTTCACAGCTGTAAAGGGATTCGTTGGCTTTGATCGCGCCAAGATATCGGCTGCGGAAAGTATTACACCCACTCTGCCGCCCGTCGAGCACCCCTCCTGGCCCCGATACTAATTTACGGCGCGTTCCGATCGAGCCCGATGAAAGCGTCGAGGCGCCGCGACACTAAATTAAGAATCCTTGATCCCCGGCCGGGCCCAGCCCGAGTATTTCAATTTATTTCCCCTACCAGCCTCGTAATTCCCTCGTCGTCGTCGCCGTCGTCGCCGTCCTCGTCGCCGTCGTTCTCGTCGTCGTTGTAGCTGAGACAGAGCTCAGTCTCCCGGCCGGGCATTATCTTCCAGAAGTGCCGAGGGGATTATCCCGGAGGATCCTTCTTATCTTCGATCTTTCTGTCGCTTGTCTGCCAGTCCACCGCTCATAGCTTCCGTCTTCCGACGCCTCGTTCCGTCTCGTAATCCACGGCGACCCCGATCGAGACACATCTCTCTGCACTCGCGGAACAGTTCTAATGTCATGCTGATGCTATGATTGTATTAGGGTGTCCCACAAGTTTCTTCCTTTTTGTTTTTTGGATGCGAAATCAAAAGATTTATTGCGTTATATATGAACCGTTCTGTGGTATTACCTTCTTCCATCTCTCAGGAAGCCTCATCGTGCCATCTATCCAAAATAGTTCAGACTTACTTGCAAAATATTCATCGAGCTGCGTTTTTATTTCGCTTACGGTCTTCTTACATTTTTTATCGTGGAAAAAATTTTTTAACGAGAGAAACAAGAAATAATCGGATGGGATAAGGTGTAAAAGAAGCTATAAAATAAAGTAATGAGGAGTAGAATATTGTTAAATAGAATGTGACAGAATAGGATAGAGGATAGAATAGACTGTAATAAGGTAGAGTATAGTTGAATAGAGTAGAAGAATATGGAATAGCGTACAATAGAGTAGAATAGAGTTGAATAGAGTAGAATAGAGCGCAATAGAATGTAATAGAGTAAAATAATATAGAATAGAGTCGAATAGAGTGTAGCAGTGTAGAAGAGAGTAGAATAAAGTAGAATATAGGGAAATAGAATAGAATTGTATGGAACGATAACACTCTATATATTTAAAAAGAACGTAACGAAATATAATATAAAAATATGCAAAATTGACTTTTACAGTTTATGTTTAATTATCAATAAAGATGTAGAAGTTACTTCAAGTATCATTGAAACACCCTCTATATATAAACAATACTATATATTTAGAAAGAACTTAACAAAATATTATATATTTATACTTCGATATTACAATTATCAGATAATAGAACTATGCAAATATAGCCTTCTTTCGTTTATTTTGAAATTTTAGTTATTTAAATATAAATGACTTTAAACGTCTAGCGAGAGAATATTATCAGCACCAAACTTCTCTTTCAGGTGGTAATGGGCCGCAAATGAATTTACCCTTATTTGTGCAACCTGGATTCACTCTTGCGTTTTGATTAATTTTTCTGTGGACTCTGATCCTGGAGGAGGATTATTTACGGGGATAACAGACCCACTCAGTGGAACATAAACGCGATGCCTCGGTAAATTACATTAATGCATTTGCTTCTTTGCGTTTTCTGCTCCACCCGTTTCCAACGTTCTCATCCAATATCAATTTATGAAATGAGCTTGTTTACACATCCCCTTAATAGAATCGCGTTGGTAACAATTTCAAGCGGATTTCCGACATATCGATGTAGAAAATACCAATATACGGAAATTCTTCTCCACCTGTCCAATATTTATCGGTCCAATATTTTAATGGAACGAGTTGCCAGCAATCGATATCAATTAACGTAGCTGCGTATCAACCACAAGGGCTTGACCAAACTGTAATTATGGTAATAGCCTATCAGTGATGTAACTGAGAATTTCCGTGATAGGAATCTAGAAAATTGAGAACTACGGTTACAAATTTTGCCTGAAACAGGTGAACGCAGTCGTTAGTAATAAATCTAATTGAACAGCAAGACGACGGTTGAACTAACCAAAAAATTACTGCTATTAAATTAAATTACTATAATTTAATTAAATTAAATTACTATTATTATAGTTACTTAAAAAAAAAACGCTACTCGTCCAGAATTCCCTAAAAGATGATTATAAAAAAATTATTAACCAAACTATAAGAAACTGAAGTTTACCTTTATTATAAAGTTTCCATACCATCGGCGACTGCCGGAAACGAAAAATTCAGCAAGACAATTTGAAATGCAACGAGAGGCGGGGAATTTCTGGGGCTGGAATCTGGAAAATTCAGGACTCGAGGCTCGGAGGAGCCCCAAAGAGGCGAGCGACGGGGAATCGACGCGGGCCCCGCGTGATCCGTTCGATCTCGCGAGCGGAACGCTGAAAAGCAGATCACCGTGTAACCCGAGGTAAAAGTGGCTCCGCTACACATCCTATGGCCGACTTACTTCCCCCATAATACCCCTCCGGGAGGCAGTAAGTCGCGAACGTGATCCGCGGAAAACCGGCCCACCCCTTTTACGTGATTCCGGGAACTTTTCGGTCCTCGACGACTCTCGGTTTTCGTATGTATTACACCGCCCCCGATGTAAACTACTTTAATCCGAGGGGCTGGAGGGAGCCGGCTTCCGAGGGCGGATTTTTCTGCGCCCGACCGTCGCGCGCGCCCGCGCATGTACGCGACCGCAGAGGCGGCTGTCCCACGGGGCATGGGTCCCGATATTACGTTAAAACAACCCCTCGTCCGCGGTAATCTGATGAGGACACACTCGGAGTCACGGGGATTGCGCTTCCCTTTCGACGGTCTCGGTGGCTGGACAACCTCGACACCCGAGCAACAGACATTTATGGTACGGGGGTGGAACGCGGTCTCTGTCCCGCGGGGAGATGTTCCACGGATTTTCTACGAGGGGCGAGAACGTCCCTTACTAGGCACTTTTTACGACTCTTTGTTGTGTATTTCTATTTTGTTTTAGGTTCATTGTTTTTTTTTTTACTGACTTTCGCGCGTCATATTGCAATTAATCTTAGGACACTTCTATTATATATAATATATAATATATATTTATATAATATTTTACAATTTTTATTTTTCGTTACCTTCATTAATTTTTGTTTTCAAATTTCATAAAATGTTATTAGCTATGGAAATAGATTGAATGGAGAATTTAAATTTAACAATAAATGATTGATATTAATTATATATAATAGTAGCGTTTCTTATAAAAGTTCCTTTATTTATGTTACATGTATGATTACTAAAAACTGATGTTGAGGCTACAGTTTTTGGGTCAATAATTTTGGCCTCGATATTATTGTAACTTGGAACTTATGGATTAATACATACATACACACACATAAATATCTATATTCGCATATTCTTTGTCAAATTCTCGTCAGTCGCTGCCATCCGGCTCCCACAGCAGTTCCGCATAGCAACTTTCGAGCAGAGTGACGATTATTGCGACTTTATTGCCTAGGAGCTAGGAGGGACATTATAAAGCAGCGCATAAGCAATCTTCCACAACGGCGAGGTGCAGCCGAGGGTGGAGGGTGGGGGAAGCTGTTTAAAACTCGACCCAGAAACTAAAGCTAACGCTACACTCTAGCAGAACTAAATTACATTAAACTATACTGGGACATGTACGTGGGTCAACGTGGAAGCTGAAGTTTCGGACGCAATCGAGAGGGATGCGGTCTCGCATGAAAAACTTATCGAAATCAGTCGTTAAGTAGAGGCAACCCGGGATTGATCAGACGTATCCCCGTTCGGCTGCAATATTCGCTGTATTGAACTGAACTCTGTTAACCCCCTGCCGTACCATTTTCTTTGCAATTGCAATATAGTATAGTATATACTATAATAAATATGATAATATAACGTAATAGAGTATAATATGTAATATAAATATAATAATATAATATTACATATTATAATATAGACTATAATAAATAGAATAATGTAATGTTATATAGTATGATACATAGTATTCTATAATAAATATAATAATACAACGATACATAATATAATATATAACACATTAAATAAAATAATAGAGTACATATACTACTATAGTGTTACCCAGTAAAATCGAACACTTTCACCCCAATAACAGATAAATTATCGGTTACCATGACAACCGATACACCGGTCACAGGCTACGGTACAAAAAGCCGATTCATAAGGCAGCCTATTGGTAAAGCCTGTATCACTAACGCATAGCATTGCCGATGAAATTCATGTCTCTTCCAGACGCTCTACGCGGATAGTTCTCTCCGCCGAGAACAGGAATTTTTCTCGGTAGCTACGCCGCGAGAAGATGTCTTAAAACGGGGATCGGAAGCCTCGCAGCGATTGAGCCAATGCTCCGGATCAGTCAGATTGAACGAGCGGAGCATATCGGAGCAGAACGGAGCGGATCCGAGCGGAAGCAGAGTCACGCCGTCGGGACGGAGCGAGAAGTATCGATTGACGAGGAACATGGTTTTATGCCGGCCGATCGTTCGCTGGCTCCGCGTACGTGCTATCTACTGAACGGATTCAAATGAAGTTTGCTTTTCAAATGGATTCCCCTGGCCTGTATGGGCCACGCATAAAGTACATTTTCCATCGAATGCATCTTGCGAGCGCCCGCGCCACCCCCGGGGCCATTCTCGCGCGCCCACCACCACCGAGATGAAACTCCAAGTATGCGGCTCGCGCGAGAATAAAAGCTTCGCCCCGTTTATGGCTTTTCCGCGGGATCGATTGACCCCCCGTCCCGCGGTCGTTCCGATACGGGTGAAACGCGGCTTCGTGCGCTAGGTAACGCGGTGCTTCCGACGATACCGGGGATTAAGGCGGATCAAAATCAGCCGAACGTGTCTGCATAAGACGGGGTGCGACCGCACGGTTTTACAAGGCACCGTGTACCCCGCGCCGATGACGGAGCAATCAAACAGCCACGCGACTGCTATTAATAATAATTATCATTATTATTATTATTTATTTATTCACCCGCACGATTTAAACATCCTTTGTGTTTCGTTAAGGTTTCGTAAAGGTTAATTCGCATTGATTATTAACCGGTCGACACAATTACAGTAACCGCAAAATTCCGCAATAAAGCTAGAATTATAGCAAATCGAGCGCAGGGCTGCTATTAAACCATCCGTCAGCCGGGTAAGTTGCGTGACTCGTCGAGTCGGCCACCCCTAGAGGCACCTGGCTTCGATCAGAAGTTCGGCGACGCGTTCGAATTCGATGGGCCCGCGTCCCTATTGTCGAAACTTGGCGGAGAGATCGGGGGAGGGATCGCGTGACGCTGCCTCGCGAGCGCCCGGTGATCTGGATCGCCGGTTCTCCGAGGCCAATGTCCCCGCCGACGAAGAAACAGGCCGCAGGTCGTTATTCCTCCAGAGTCGAGATTTCCTCGGGGACCTCGTTAGGATCCGATTCCCGCGTCCTCCGCTCGTCTTTTGAGAGGATTCCGGAGGACTTGCCGGCTTTTTGCCAGTGACACGGATCGATGATCAGTCGGCCGTGGCCCGAAATCCTCGAAACTGAGTGCTTAGCAGCTTGCCCCGTTCCAATTGGACCGGTGAACCCAAGGCTCCCGGGAGTCCTCGCGTCATTAAAGTCTCCATTCAGTGTTCGGGCTAGTAGTAGGAGTCAGCCATTAGGCGGTGCTGCGGTCGAAACGACTCCGGAAGCTTTTTGCCGGTAGAGGGGGGATCGATGATTAGTCACCCGACTCCGAAATTCGCGAAACTAAGTGCTTGCGAGCTGCGGGACTCTGTCGACTCGGTGGACGAACGTTTTCGGAGGCCTTCGCTTCGTTAAAGTCTCTATTCGGTAGTTGTCCAAGTAGTTAGGGCCAGCCATTGGTACGACACGGATTTTTTTTAAATTGTTTAGAGCGTAACTGTTCCAAAAATATATATGCATAAAATGCATTCTGTCATACAGAATGCAGATATTATTAGTTGAAACAATGATTTTAGATTTATAGTTAATATTATAGTTAATATCACAATTCATTATAAAAGTATAACAAAAATAAAATCATTAAATTTCTCCGATCGTTTCTCGTTTAATCCTTCCATCGCAAGTACACAAATTCCGGCAGGCAAAGAGTTCCGTGTCACAACAGATCGCCATTCCTTCCGTTCCATTATCCAACTAGAATTTAATAATATTAACTGTGAATGCACTCGAGCCCGACCAATTATTAAACGTCATTTACGAGATGCCCGACTTATCGTCGAGCACCGCTACTCGATTCTAATACCTCTTACTTCCGCTCCCCTTGAAACATCGGATAGCATTAACGTCTAACGTCGCGGGGCGTCGAACCACTCGCCGTCCATTGAATTAACTATTAACCGACGTATTTTAATAACGTAATTAGGGCTCGCT
>NC_135777.1:1924529-1989519 GCF_028453695.1 Augochlora pura
AAAGCTCTTTACGTCTCCCAACTACGGCGCGACTCCCGCGGGGAACCCGATCCTCCAGCCGGCAGCCTTCGTCGCCGGTTCGAAAAGGAAAATGTAAATACGCGCCTTTGATTCCGACCATCTGTATTCTCGGCGGCGCTTAATTCGGCGGGGGCGCGCAGTAGAGGGGAGGTGCGCGGCCCGCCGGTGAATCCCGTACCGCGAGACGCGGAGTTCGAACGAGTTCAGGCAACCGGCTCATTACAATTTCGACGCACGTGAGAGGGCGTATCGCGTGATAGAAAACCGGCTCGAACCCCCGGCGCGCGGCTCGGCCCGCTTCGTGGGTTGATTTAGCGGAGGTATCAATTTCCTTCGAGGCCGTGGCTCCCGAACGAAATCGATTTAGGGATAAGGATACGAGCCGCGATGGGCGGCGGGGAGCGGCGAAGGGCTCGAGGCGGTGGCCGAATCATGAAATTCCGCAGACGGCTTAATTGCTCGAGTTTCGGATTCTATCAATCAGCCACGCTAATTGGGCCAGTCACGACCTCGTTATGCAGCAAATTAGTGGTCACTATGCCGGCAAGATGGTGGATCGAAACGCGAAGATAGCTATTTCATTATCGCTCCCCCGACGCGTCCTGTCATTTGTCTGCACGGGGCACACGCGACCCCGGCTAACTCGTGTTTAATGGCCCGCGCCGAGAAAAATGCTCGCCGGCTCTTCCTCGTGTCCCACTTGGAAGCCCGCGAACGGCGACTCGGTCTCTTGGAAACGGCGAATCGGCCGGCGACGACGACGAAATGAAACAGACAGAGCGCGAGAGAAATTTACGCGATCCCCGCCGCGACCGACTAATCCTTGATCGATGCTACTTCCGCGAAGATGATCCGGGGGTCTTATCTGTCCGCGAGATGGGGGATTGGGGGTCTATCTGGCAGCGACAATACTTCGTCGATTACTTCGCCGTATTACTGAGGCGGAAGTAGTGTAAACGCGACGCTGATCGGACACATTTTTTCTATCTTAAGAGAGGGAAGTTTACAAGAAAGCTGTAATTATGGTGAGAGCTATGGTGAGATAATCGTGATGTTCTGAAATATTGAGAAGTCTCGAGTCTGTATTTTGTGACACCGTATTCTTATTTTTAATATGATTATAATGTAATATATTTTAATATAGTATACTAAATCCAAGAACGCTTGTTCGTGACACCTGAAAGGTGTAGAGTTTAATTAGTGTATCGTGAAACTTGGATCTTCCTTCTTTGGATTTTTTCTCGCAGAGTTACAGAACTAATGCCTCCGTCGGTGGAAGGGCGAAATTTCTTTGCGAATAATAGATGGAAAGTCTCAGATATGGCTGACTCGTACTACTGAAATTCGACTGGACCTCGCGGTTAAACGATTCTGTAACTGGTCAAAGATCTGTGTTTTTCTCAGACTCGGCTATATTTCCCAGAACTCAAGGGGGAGGGGGTCCGTTCGCCGCTCGATTATCGAGGAATTATGACGGTCGACTGTCGACGCCGCGAAAACTGTTGTCGAAGAGTGACACGCCGCCGTGGACGTGTCCGTGATACAGCACAAGGGGATCTCGATGAAGGGGCCGCATCAATCACCGGCGTTGATTGTGAGGTTTTACCACTTAAACCGACCGCCGAATAACGGACGCTCACGGCATCAGCATTAATTTTCGTAACCACCGATCCTGTCGGAATACTGAGCGGACTGGAAACCAGACCGGGGTGCAGCGAGCGCGCCGCAAATCCCTGCTACTCGCCTCCCCCCTTCTCCCTGCCGTCCTCCGCGGCGTCGCGCTGACAGAAAATAAATATCCCATCGATGGAAGAAGTCCCTGGGATAACGAGGAAAGGATGACGGTCGAGCAGCTCTTGTATAATTTTGCGCTCAGCGGCCGAGCTACATCATTCGTTCAGATAACAGCCTCTCCTACACTGTGACATGTTACTCGCAAGAAGAGCGCGAGTTCTTAGAGTCGCTGACTTAGGTGAAACTTTGCATGTTTGTAGATTTAGTTATTGATGCTATGTAGATTTAGTTATTAATGGTATGTAGATTTAGTTATCAATGCTAGGAATAATACTGTAGGCGCAACTACTTAATAGTTTTTGAGGTATATGTGATTTTTTAGCTTTTTCCTGCCTTCACTGCAGGCTGTTCTAAAAATCATTAGATTAGGGGAAGAGAGGGTTCATTAGGTTATTTGAAACACCTTTTCCCTTTGCGAAAAATTTCTCCGAGGCATTGTCAACAAGTTAGCGAAAAGACAGTTATGCGCCATATTATGTATCATCGCGAGGGTATACCGGATAAAAATCCGCGATATTCTATATTATTCCATTCTATTCCACTCTATTATACTCTCTTCTACTTTGTTACACTTTGTTCTACATTATTCCACTCTATACCATTCTATTTATATGCTCTTCTACTCCACTCTATTCTACTCTATTCTGCTCCATTCCACTCTATTCCACTCTATTCTACTCTATTCTGCTCCATTCCACTCTATTCTGCTCCATTCCACTCTATTCTGCTCCATTCCTCTCTATTCTGCTCTATTTTGCTTTGTTACACTTTATTCCACTGTGTTATAGCCCATTCTACGTTATATTACAATATATTCCATCCTATGAATTTTCAATCTATTTCACTCTATTCTACTCTATTCTGCTACTATATTTATACTCTCTTCTATTCTGTTCCACTCTATTCTACTCTATTCTGTTATATTCCACTCTATTCTACTCTATTCTGCTTTATTCCACTCTATTCTACTCTGTTACACTCTATTCTGCTCTATTCTACTCCGCGGACCGCGCCTTATCCTATTATAACTCGTTTCTCTCCTTAAAAATTCTCTCCGCTTATAAATGTGACAAATCCGAAAGCAAAATGAAAACGAACCTCGATGAATATTTTGCAAGTAAGCCTTAACTTATAAGGCTTAACTTACTCCTACAATATCGTCCATTGATTGCGCATCAAAAAGAAGGAACGAACTTATGGGACACGCTAATAAAACGGCGACCCGAACGACTCGCCCCCTCCTCGTCGGCCCGTAATTCGTCGCAGCGCAAGCAGCCTTTCCAAGTAATAATTGCGCGAGAATATCCTGGTGGAAATGACGAAGGAAAAGTATGCTTTGAAACGTTGGAAAATGAAGAAAATAATATAGGAAACTAGTAACGTTTCGTGTTCTCCCTTCAACGGTCGCGTTCGCACGACGTCGCCAGCCTGGAAATTGCCGTTTAATTGTGAAGGGAGGCGCGCGCGCGCGGGCCTCCCGAGCATGACAGACCGTTCGCATGGAACGACCCTATAAAATATTCAAGAAGAATACAGCCGGGAAGGCTCGTAAATTAGCTGAATATTGCAGAGTGCGTTTAATTGCACGGCGCATAAAATTAGTTTGACTTGGTTCGCGCGACTCCGCGGGATCGCGATCGTCACGCGCAGCCGCCGTCGGTGTTAATTAAAGGAGCGAGTCGATGGGGTCTATATATATATGTATATATATATATGTATATACATATATAGGGTCGCGCGGGCTCGTCGAAAATTTCCGGAAATCGACGAATGATTCGGTGGACGAGTACGACGGGGTGTAATATTAAAACGATGAGGCCGAGAGAGGGTGAGAATGGCGATAAATTTTCGACCGCCGTATCCAGCGAACGAATTCGTCGAAGATATTCGACGCACGTTCCGTCGGATAGGGAAATGTGAGAACCGAGAAAATGTGTAGGGTCGGGGGTGAGGGGTTGGCGTGGAAGGGCCGGTTCGCCGGGACGGGGGAACGGGCGAGAGGGAGATAGCATTTAGAGTAAAGTTCGAAGCGACACAAATTAGCCCATCCCCACCCCTCGTCGGCGCGGTATTATTATCGGGTAATTAGCAACATTCTGCGGCGATTTATCGAATCGGGTTAAATAGCGACGTGCGCTGGGAATTAATGACGTCGATTTGAAAATCGAACGCTCGACCGGCCAGTAAGCACTTCGTTATCTAACCGACCACGTGACGCGTAAACGTGATTCATACCGTTCCCCACTTTTATTTATCCAACGACCCCCGTCGTCCGACCTCGCCCCTCCGATAATCCTTAACACGGTAATTAGAGAAACGGTCTGCATCTTGTCCGAGCGTGCCGGCAGAAAATCAATTGACAGCGGCCGGGCAAGCCAACCTCCGGAGTACGTATCAATGATTAAAATAATATTTCGGGCTTGTTCGAGCTTGTTGTTCGTCGTTGAACGCGATGAGGCGGAAAAATAATATAAACGACTGATGCGAACAACGATGGAAATAATAATGGTGGTAATGACGGTGCGTATACGATTCGCGGTGCCAGTTTCGTTCCGCAGTCGTTAATGATCGTTACGGTAACAAGGAGTGCTGCAAATAATTCCGAAATAACGCGGCGCGTGTTTCGTAACTATTGTGGTCGTCTCGTAAGCTCGTGTCCTCGGTTATGGTTATACGTTATGCATGATGTTTAACGCTACCAGACATGCTGGTCTACGTGACTGGTTTCTAATTTTATTTGTTTTACAGTTTCTGATATTGTAAAATCATTTTTGGGTGAATTTTTCGGGTATGCCTTTTTATTGAAGTATATGATGTAATATTATATGTCATGTTGTATATTTATTTTATTGTCTATGTTATATTAAAGTATGTTATATTACATATTATAATGTTATATAGACAATATATTATACTGTATACATATATATTATATTGCAAATTATAATATTGTATATATAAACTATGTTATACTATATACGTATGTATTATATTACATATTGTAGTATTATAAGTTGGTATTTCCATTTTATATAACACAACCTTAACAATTTCTAAAATACAAATTTTATTAGTATAAAGATTATTTTACAACTGAGAATAGAATAATTTTATGGTGCCTCACAGTCACCACTCGAGTGCAAAGGGTTAATAGAACTTAGTCTTTCTGTATCATTGGCACAATTTCCTGTACCATAATTATAACGCGAGAAATTGAAGACAGCACGCTCGTGCCATCTTTTTCTCTGGTAGTGTAGAACGAGACGAAGAATTTAATTCTCTACCAGACAGCGTCGCGTCTGTGACTGTAGCGAGTGGGTTTCGGATGCCGGGACCCCGGCGTCGCGTATCCGCGATCGCGTCGTCGTCGAATGGACCGGAACGAAGATCGTCGGGGGATTCTCGCGGCAGGGTCGAGCCTCTCGACGGATCCTGAAATCTGGATTCGCGGGCGTAGTAGAGTAGCTTTCGCGGGGATAAACAGCGCGCGGCTCGCGTGCGCGAAGAAAGGCGGCTTGGGTGGTATACGGGTTCCGTCTGCGAGCAAGATTGATAAAGACGCGGGAGCCGGGAACGGAGGAAGACAGAGGAGGCCGGATAGAAAGCCGGCAAGGAGTGGCGGCGGGTCGGCGGGTGGGAGGGAGGGTGGGAGGGAGGAGGAGGGTAGAGCGCGCGATGCTCGAGAGAAATAGGAATAGAACGGGGAGCCGGAAAAAGGGGTTGAAAAGGAATCGTGAAAAGAGCGAGCCGACTGAAACGTATCCAGTGTCGGGCGCTCTGTCACTTTGCAAGCCAGATCCACTTTTTGGAGGGTGGATATATAGACTTTGAGAGGATGGGATACGGTCTGCATTAAGGTTTGAATAATTGGGAGACGCCGCCGGGTCGAGGACTCTAATGCGGCCCCCCCCCCCTCCCTCCCCCCGACGAAATTGAGCTTATATACGCAGACGGCAACGGCGAAATTGCATTTAAAGTTCCGTACGTTGTTTGAGGTCCGCTTGAGGCTCCTAATATTTCTCGGGGGGTAATTCCGTTAATTGCTTTATAAATTCGGAGAGCGGCCGCTCGTTCCGCGGCGGCGTTTCCCGAAAGAAGCTGCCTCGCGGTCCGCGACAAGGGAGATCGTCGCTCGTCGCTGTTCGACCTCCGATTCGCCGGCTCGTTTCGATTCGATTAGAATATCAAACAACCCCCGCCCCCCTCCACCTCCCACCTTCGCCGCTCTTCTTCTCCGACAGGACGGAACAGACGGTCCCCGGAATTCGCAATGAACGAGCTCGGCGGCGCAAAAGTTTCCCGCGTAAGAGCTCGCTGACACTTTGTTTCGGTCGACGTGGGACCGCGCGCATAAAATATTCGGAGGCTCGATGAGAATTTCTGCCGGGCGATCTCTGACGGAATTTCATTGGACCGGCGCTGGGCGAAGGGGATTATTCCGCCGGACAGTAGAATGGGGTCGTTGTTGGACGGGACAAATGAGGAAGGATATCAAATTAGAACGGTATTATGGTGTTCTACATAGACAAACGAGTTGGGCAGTCCCCTTAGTGCGGTACAAGGCAATATATGGTACGAACCGTTTCGTAAAATCGATAGTAGAAGAGTGAGTCTGGTCGGGTCGCTTGGATTTAGTCTGTCGAGGGTGTAGAAGGTTAGACGAATGTGTGGCAATCGGTGCTACACGACTGTGTTGGGTTAGAGAGGTGGTGTAATGAATTTATTTGAACTGTGGAAGATCGATCGAACGATGTAGAGGCGACAGTAAAAAGGTGGCTGTGATATATAGTGTGTTGTCGACTGTAATGTATAGTGTATAGTCGATTACGTATAACATATCGTGTATAATCGATTGTAATACATCGAATATAGTCTATGGAATATAATATATAATATATTGTCTATAGACTATACTATATAGTATGTAGCTTATAGACTATAACATATATAGTCTATATACTATAAAACCAAGCTCTATTAAAATTCCCAATAAAAAAGCACCCCTAATCGTAAAAATAATTAAATGCAAAATCTATTAAAACTATCAAAAGTGCCTGCCTAATCATTGTCGTCCAATGCTTCACAGCTCGAAAAAAAGAACGCTGAGCGCCAGCTAAAATGTCCCTAACAGTGTTAATTATTAAATGCAACGTTTCCAGACGATCCAATATTCTTTCTCGCCGAATATCCGCGAACAGCGCGGACCAGGAAACCATCGAGCGCAGCGAAACTCTAAACAAGGCTGTCCGGAGGGTAGCGGAAAAGCTGACGGAGGTATCGCCGGTGTCGTCGAATTAAATGCAAAGTGTTCGCCGCGGGTGCGGAGAGCCCTGGGAAACGCGTAGCCGTTGGAATGGAAGGAAACGGGGAGCCAGAGCCCGGTCGAATCTTTCGGAAATTTCGCCGGTTTGGTAGCGCGCATAAAAATCCGGGAAGGGATCGCGCGGCGTCTCGCCTTAGACGCAGCGACGGCGAGCCGGGTATCGGAGTCCCGGTGTCACGGCTCGTCGTCGAATCCCGTCTCTCGCGTTGCGCCACCGAAAATAGATAAACCGGAGCGACGGGTTCGATCAGGACCCGAGTGATTTACCGCGGCGAAGGACCCAGGACCGAGGGGGTGGCGAAGCCTTTCGCAACAACCAACGTCTCTGCGCTTCCGCGTGCTGCCGCATCGCCGGCTGCCATCGACCGCAGCGCGCACACACACCCCCCCGCGCCCATCCGACGCTTTACATTCGACGTGGCCGGGGGAATAGGAGCCGGGGAAAAATTTTATTTTCCTACAGGGATAATCCTTTACCCGCGGAAGGTATCGTGGCCCCCTTACCCTCGCGGGAGTTGACGATGCAAAGCCCGGGGAATAAAAGATTCGGAGCGGCCATTGTGGCCTACGGAAGTAGGCAACTCCGGATGGAAATTCGATCGAATGGCGAACGTGGCGAGCGGCACGAGAACCGAGCGGCGTCCTCTGTAATCAGATAAGTAGGATAGAATCGATCGGACTGAATTAGATCGTTTTTAGGCGGACGTACGAACTAGCAATATCTCCGGCGAAATAGGAATTGGAAGGGGTTGGGGAGGGCCTCCTGCTACTCTTGGAATAATGCGGAGGAGGCTGCTTCCCTCCCCCCCAGGGACGCTATGGAGGTTCTCGCGTGAACGTTGCTTTTACTTTGCTAAACCCAATTCTGCTCTTCGAGAGAAGTGACGGGCGAGTCGGTGGTACCAGTCGCGATCTGTTTGGACGAACAAAGGGCTCGCAGTGGGACGGTCGAGAGATTTCTATGTCCATCGACTTTTCTTAGACTTCGCCATCTTAGAATTCACGGCGACGTCTTTCCGCTCGTGACGCTGATACGGAGGCTATCTTTTTATGTAGTAGAGTAATTCGATGCTATGGGTGCTTGAAATAAATATTAGATATTGAGAACTGATTAATTCTTTTACTTGTGTAAATTTTTAAAAAGCGTATTAGATTGGAAAGATTGCAATGTTATTGTTCTTTTTTTGTTGAATGAATGAATCTTTTATCGACATTTGCAGTTTGTTAGAATTTATGCACTGAACAGTTTATATTGCATTTTTTTATTACGAGTTAATTATTCACTTTTCAACCATTTTCTATCGCTCGAATCACTTATACGACGGTTCGTGGACATACGGCCGCCTAACAGACGTAAGCGCTGCGAGTAGTGCAGGACTGATCACCGATCGGACAAGCGAAGAGTCTCGATGGGACAAATAGCCGAGCAGGAAGATCGGTGATGGATGGCGCGAGCGCGTCGCGCAGAATTCTCTCCATCAAGTAGTGGCGCAGGTCAGCGTCTGGTCAGACAGGCTGCCGGCCGACAGCGGAACGCAGCATTTTATCTCGGTGGAACACCTCCGGACATTCTGGCGCACTACTGTTTACACCGCGCTCTCCCACGTCCAGTCTTTCGCCCCGGCGTTGATAAGGGCAGCCTGGCTCAAATATTCGCGCGATTTGAAGCAATTTGCAGTCGCGAGCCGGCTCATAAATCGCTCACCGTGGACAGTTTATCTGTCGCCTGGGTCCCGCACTTGCGGAATTGTACCGGCGGGGTTGGCCGGGGTTAGACGGGGTGCCGGCGGGAGACAGGGTGCCTCGCCCCCCCCCCCTCCGGGGGGCGGGAGAGGTGATTCTGTAAGCGGCGAGAAATGATTGGAGGGCGCGATCGTTCGCGCGACGCCAGTCAGAATCGTCTGCCGGCGTTATCGACTTTCCATCGGCGGCGCTGGTCACTCGAGCCTGTCGAAATACGAGGCCTTTCGTGCTGCGCGCTCTCTGGCCCTCCTCCGCCCCTTCGTCAACGACAGATCGTTGTAATTAAATTCCAGCGGGGGCGTGCGGCCGGCGCCGGCTCAATTTTGCATTTAAAACACCGGGCCGCGTTTACGTTTCGCCGATCTAGTAATGGTGGTGCGAAGATGCCTGGAAGGGGATCATTCATGGTCGACTCGTTTACTGGTCCGAATGGTGATCGGTTCTTTTACTTGTTAGATACGTGGCTCTATCTTTATTGATACGTAATATTTCTAGTAGTCAGATATATGCCTGACTTTTTCACTTATGCGACGTTTAATGGACTCCTATAGGCTCCTCCTTTTTAATTAAGAGAAAAGAGGAGTCAATGAAGTGTCGCATAAATGTGAAAATAAGGAATAAATCTAACTAGTGAAAGAGTAAAACATTCGTCAAACAAGAGGAAGAGACAATCATAGATGAGACAAGTGAAAGAGTCAAGCATTTGTCAAGCGAGAGGAAGAAGCAAGCATTATTTAAACAAAAGGAAGAGTCCAGCGTTGGTGAAACAAGAAAAATAGACAATCATAAATCAAGCAAGTGATAGAGTCTAGCATTGGTCAGACCTTCCGTTGCTACAATTAGCCGAGCGAACTGCAGTCCCACGGCCAAATAGACGCGACGGTTCGTTTCGACGGTAACTGAATATCTGGGGATTCGATCGCGGTGGCTTTCGGTTAGCCGCCAAGACGTTGATACTTCTTGCAACGCGCTCCTATCGACATCCCGTCAAATTCTCGTGCGGCAACTCATTACTTATCGACAGGTCTATTGACAATGTATCAGCGACCGTGAATAGGCTGCTGCTGCCGCTGGTGTGCCTCTGGTGCCGGAGCCACCGGCAGACGCGCAGGATGCAATCCTGTTGTCCGATCTGTAACCCTCTCCTTCCACTTGTCCGATCTGCGACTGGCTTTCATTCACCCGCCGGCTGACTTTTCCATTTGCCTGGTCAATAATTCATTGTTCCTCTTGGTAAATATATAGCAGATTCTTTCGCTTGGATGCTCCATAACTGACGCATCCACTTGTTGGATTTATGGCAGGCCCGTTCAGCTGCAGGCTTTATGGTTGACTCGCTTACTGGTCCGGGCTGTAATCGCTTCTTCTACTCGTCGCATATATGGTACAGTTTTCAATCGAAATATTAGTAAGTGATGCTTCCAATTGTCAAATATATGTCTGACTTTTTCACTTATGCCATGCTTCGTTGACTGCACTTCCAAATTAATTGGGATAAAGGAGTCAGAAGAAGTTAATTAAGTGTAAGTGAAAAAGTCAGGCATATATCTGACTAGAGGAAGTGTTATTTTTTTATTGAAGAGGGGACCGTGTATTTGACAAGTAGAAGAAGCCATTACCATGCTGCACTCTTCTACTTGCCTGACCAATGCTCGACTCTTCGTATTGGCTGATCAGTGTTTGATTCTTCCTTTGGTTTGATCGGTGCTTGACTCTTTCACTTGCTAGATTTACGATTGCCTCATTCACTATCAATTCATTATCAAAGTCTAGGAACGAAAGTACATAAGGACCACGTATCTAGCAAGTAAAAAAACCGATCCCCGATCAGACCAGTAAGATAGTCAACCATAAATCCGACACATCTATGTACGATCGACTCTTCCTCTTGTTTAACCAATACTCGACTCTGCCACTAGTTTAACCAATACTATCCACCCTTGCAATTGCCTGATTCACGACTGCCTCTTTCACCTGCCAGAATTGTGACCGATTCACCCACTCGACCGACTTAAGAACGTCTATACCACTCGTACGATTCTCGACGAATCGTCCGACATGTCCCATTTATGATCGACTCTCTCGCCCAACTTATGACTGACTCTGCCAACAGGACGAGCAACGTTCCTCGTTCTTTGATCTCCCGTTCGAATCCTCTCGGGCAAAGGCGATTAGTCTGGTTCCCACGGTGTAAAAAGGTTGGACCGCCCTCTCGTTTGTTAATCGAACAAGGCGCCGGCCGACGTCTGACGTGGGGTTTAAAGGACTGGGCAGCTCGCCGATGACCGCGGCGGCAATTTTCTGTTTCGCCGGGTCAAAGAAAACGAGGCGACGCCGTGGGTAGCCGGGCGTGCACACGTCTGCGAATTAGCCGGCAGGTCCCCGAACACTTTGTGCACAGTTACTTCGGCATTCCCTTTTTCGCGGGGTTGCCGCGTTTTGCACGCTCGTTGCCTCCCAATGCGTCTCGCCGGCCGTCCTCGCCAGCCGAGTACATATCGCCGCCTCGTTCCTCCATTATTCATGATATTATTTTCCAGCTCGATAACGAACGCGACCGACTCGCCAGGAATCCTGCGAGCCGATAAGCCTGAAAAATTTACTCCTCGCCCGAACCAACCGCTATTTCCACGCACTCGCCGCCCACCCCGCCGTCCGCCACCGCTGAAAAATTCCACCGACCCCACCTCTACAGCTTTTTCAGCTTCGGAATGACGCACGACAGCCACCGAATTTTGATCGACCGCGTTGCCAAGCATTTCTACACCTGCAGACATATTGCGCGTTCTTCGCGTTCATTTATAACACGAGAATAATTCGTTTTGCAAACTGATATTTTCTAAAGTATACGATCAACTGTTACTATTAGGTTGGTAAGAAAATAATGTCGGTTTCCAAACTGTATCTTTAAATCGACATATCACAAATCGGAATAAGTTTTATTTAATCAAAATAAGATCCTTTTCCAGAAAATTAAAGGTAAACATATCTGTTAATTCAAAGTTTAATTATTCCAAACTATTCCACATTATTCTATTCCATTCTATACTATTACATTCTATTCTATCTTATTCTACATTAGACTCTATTAGAAGAAAAGTATATCAACAAAAATCTTCCCCTTTTCTCCAACAGCCTGTCATTGTTTTTCCAAGCGCTCAGCTTCAACTTATAAAAATTCAATACAAATATTATATCAACCGCGTTCGACGCTATTTTCAATACAGCAGAAACCACGTGCCGACGAAATCGGCAAACGATCGATGCGATTAAACGCCCGTCGATGTTTCCCCGCGAAAGATGAAATTTCCCTGACAAATAATCGGATAAGTCGGGGGAAACGACGCGCCGCGGTTTTCCAGGACGACAAAAGCGAGGCTCGATCCGCCGATTCGGTTCGATTGTGTAGTTAAAGCGAGGCGGACCAGGAGCACTCTGCGACAGGTTCGTGGGAGCCGTGGCGAGGTCGGGGGTCGCATTGAAATACGGTGGACAATGGTGAAAACTTACGATACACAGCGGCGTGGGAAGCCCCCGGAGCGTGAACCGTTGAAAAGCGCGGATCGCGATGTAACATAACCGGAGAAGAGCCGTAGGAGGAGATGGTTCGGTCTGAATAGGTCGCGGGGCTGTCTTCGCGGTGCGCGCGGGCGCGAGCTTTCTCCGATTGGGATTGAAATCTGGAAACGGGTCACGGTGAGACGGATTGAATTCGTTAAACATTTCGCGCGAGGTATTTAACGGGTCCCAGCGATTCAACGCGGGCCGCGTTCAATTCGTCCCGCGGCGCGATCGTCTCGCTGAACGGTTCAATTCCACCGGCCGGACAATGCGCCGCGTCTCCTCTTGTGCCGGCCCATAAACCGAAAATAACACCCGAAATCCGCGCCGGGAATTATGCGGGAAATCAGCGCGACTTTGGTACCCGCGCGATCCGCGAATAGGCACGTTCATGTTACCAGCGCGATAGCTGCCTTCGATCGGCCATATCGGTGTAAATAGAATCTGCCGAGGCTTCTCTGTCGGGGTATTGTTTTACGATTGTTCGTGCGTAATGCACGCGCGCAATTCCGCGAGCGGTGCTCGCGTAAATATGTACGTCTTCCGCTGGATGTAATAATCCGGCGCGCTCGGCAGCGGAACGGAACGGCTGTGTAATGTGTTCCCGGCCTCGGTAACCAGTCTCAGACGAGCAAGCCAGTCAGAAGCTGCCACCAATTATCGGGAAGAGCGTCATCAAAAGCCTATTGATTCACCGATGCACCCGAAATACATAGTTTCCACTTCAACGAATACATAAGGCCGCTTTGTTGCCGCCCCGTTCTCTCTCTCTCTCTCTCCCTGTCTCCCTTTAAATCCTGCTCTATCTCTCCCCCTTTCTCTCTGGCTTACCAGTTCTCCATTTTACTCTCTCCGTCTCTCTGTTTCTATCTATATATCTATTTCTCTCTCTCTCTCTCCCTTTCTCTATCTTTTTATCTGTATCTATCTATCTATCTATCTCTATCTCTATCTATCTATCTCTATCTATCTATCTCTATCTTTTTATCTGTATCTATCTATCTATCTCTATCTCTATCTCTATCTCTATCTATCTATCTACCTATTTCTCTCAGTCGCGCTCTTTCTCTTTCTTTCTACCTCTATCCATCTACCTATTTCTATATTACTCTCTGTCTCTCTCTCCCTTCCTCTATCTAAATTTTTATCCCTATCTCCTTCTCTGTATTTATCTATCTATCTATCTACTTATTTCTCTGTTTCTGTATTTATCCATCTATCTATCTATTGCCGTCTTCCTCTCTTTCTCTTTCTATCTCTACCTCTATCTATCTATCTACTTCTCTCTTTCTCTCTAACCCTATCCATCTATCTCCTCCCATATAACTTTCTCTCTCCTCGTCCACGTCGCTTTCTCTCGATAGTTCTTCCTCTTCCCTCCGCCTCTCTCTTTAGCCGCCTGTCCCTCGAATTGGCGATCTTATCGCCAATTCACTGCAGCTGAAAGACAGCGTCGTTTAACGACGTATCGCAGCTGATTGGTTCGATGTCCAATGCCGCGCCTTCTCCCCCCCCCCCTCCCACCGAGCATCGCTCTTTAGCAATTCCCCTTTGCCGAAAACGAATCCATCCGGCTTGCGAGCATGATTTCTGAAATGCGTCGGTAATTCCATAGGGCAGAAATTGAACGGCTCTATTCATCGTCAAAGGGCGCCATTCTACCGGCCAGTAGAATAGATCCGTTGTTGGTCGGATCAGTGTGCAAGGAGAATACGATCAAAGCGACGGCGTTGAACTGCTGCAGCCGGATGAGTCGGGTAGATTAATCTACTCCAGGATGTGGCATCAGCCCTTGAATGTCTGTAGGACAGTTGAATCAGTCGGGAAAGAATAGTTTCCTGTCGCTGTGTGTGTATGGGTGGATAAGTGTCTTGCGAAAAGAGTGACGGAAAAGTAGACGTTGTTCGTGGCACAGTCGTTAGATTGCGACGTTAATTGAACGGAGTGTATGATTGGACAAGAGTCGCAGAGAGAGAGAGAGAGAGAGAGAGAGAGAGTGTAATAAAATTATTCGAAGTGCTTTTAGAACAAAACTATAATTCTTCGGATTGATCGAAACTCAGTAATTAACAAAACAGGACAGTATCCAGGAAAGGTACAAACTAATCAAGCCAAAGTGACTAACTTTTTGCGAATCATAGGCATACAGTAACTGATCCAAGTCGCGGCGTGTCTCTCACCTCGTCGTCTTTCAATTAAGTAGAATAAGACCGCGCTTAAATTTTGCCGGTCCGGCGAGAACCGAGGTGCAAGGGGCTAGAGAATACAGAGAAACTTTTTAGTCATCCTTTAAACGTGACCGTCGAGCGTAAGTAAGAGCGAACGGGTACGGCGAACGAGAGGGCGCGAAGAGGGACCGGAAAGTTCCCGGCAGAAGCCGAGCAAGATCTCGAGTAAACAGTTTTCATTTCTTTTCGGGGTTGACCTTGCTGTTCAATTTTGCAACTTGTTAACAGAGTTAGACAGCCCGGCCAATTAAAAGTGTATTCCCCGGTAAATTCACCCCCGGTTCCGTTGTTTGCGACCGCAAACATTGCAACGAAAGCTTATTCCCCGAGCAAGACTCTGCTCTCTCTCTCCTCCTTCGGTTTACTTTCTGTTTTACCTTCTATTTGTACACAGCTCTCGGCTGCAGCAAAACGGAAGGAAAGCAAAAGAGAGAGAAAAACAGAGAGCGATCGAGATAGAGAGAGAGAGAGAGAGAAAGGGAGACGAGAGCCTAGTCTCGAACAACACGCGAAGCAATCTCGAGCCGCACATACTCGCGACGGAACAGGAGAGGCCAGTCGGCGTGCGTTCGAGCACCAAATGGAAATCCTTAAAGCAAACCAGGTAGCCGTTCGTCGCGTCGGAATTTATCGTTTTTCCAATTGATTGGAAAAACAATAATACCGGCCCGGGGCGACTGCATTTGCGAGTCGACGTCCCGGCAGTCGGGCGAGCGCGAGACACCGTGGTTCGGATATCGACGCGTTCGATTAACGCGCGATAATTGCGAATCACGGAGGCACGGCGACGCATTAGCGAACGCGAAACGCTGAAGGGAGACGTTGTGTTGCGTTGCTTCCGACGTGCAGGTTGCCTGGAAAAAATGCAATGTATTCCGGCGTGCTTTGTGCCCGCGCGTCGGTGCTCTCGCGTCAGTGCTTCTCGCGCGTCGACACCGTCGCCGCGTCGTCGGGCGCGGAAATTAAAGTTCAATGCGGCACGCGCGATATTGTTATTACACGGGAATGATATTCATTTCAATCCCGGGGCTCGAATAACAGCGGAGAGCGCCGCTAGAATTACAAACGCCCGGTGAAATAGGACGGATAAACAATGCAGTTGGACGCGTTAGCGGACCTCTATACGATGTACGCGCGTTAATAACGCTTCTAGTAATTAACGCAGATCGATGCATAGAGTCACGCGGCGTCCAGGCCGCCGCGAGTTCATTAATTGTTCCGTAACAAACCGTTCGAGCGCCGCGATTGTTCCCGAGATCCCCCGCGTTCTCGTAGACGGGGGGGAAGGAAACGAATGGCCGGCGCCGCCGAGCCCGTTGCTCGGGTTTCCCTCGAATTAATCAATTGTTAGTAATCTGACAGCAGTTCGGCGTTCGGCTATTAAAAATTCAATCACACGCGCGAGTAAACGCGCCGCTCCGGAAAATCGCCGGAAAGTTGACCGCTCGCGGAGCACCGTGCGCCGTGTTTCGATCGACGCGCCGCGGATCCGCCGACCACGGCCGATCTGTTTCGGCCGTTTCCGGCCGCTCCGATAAACAACTAACAAGCGGACGATTTTAACCCCTCGCGCTCCGAACTATTTTAATTCGATATTTAAAATCGTCTCTCTCACCTACAGTATTTCCATTTCAAGTAACATACTGTATTTTATATGATGTATTTACTGCATCGCGCGAACGCAACCGCGCACGCCGATAGCGCGCCGCGAATTACGGGGCGGCGCGTCGATTAGGCGAACCGTGGATATTTTTTTCGGTGATCGTGATCGAATGTAATCGTCGCGGTTCTTTACGGTGCTTTTAATTAAACAGGCGCACGAACCGCGTCGGATACGTGCACGTGCACTCATTTAGCAGCAACGCTAAACGCCAAGTAAATATTGAACAATGAATAATACATGGCCCCGGGATCGAGGGAGAGAGGGGCGGGGTGGGGGATGGGGGATGGGGTGGGGCCCGCGCACTCGTTTAGTCGCGATATTAAAATGTAATTAAACATCGATGCGCATTTACGTGCTCGAATTACCGAGAGGCCGGCGTTACATCCGCCGCGCGCACATTTTCGTTCACACTGTAATTTATGCAGTGCGGAATATTTTAAACGATCATTGACTGACCCCAACATGACCTCCCGGGCAAGCCTGTAATTTAGATTCAACGTACACATATCGATGCACCAATCGGGAGCCTATTGCGAGCCGATACCTGAGCAGAGATCAAACTTGTACCTGGCGCGGCGATTTACTTGGATTCGATTTTTCGTTTAGGGGAGTCAAGATGGAGAAACGAGTCAGGCTAGGGTGATAGTAGCATTATTATACTACAAGGTTATGTCAACCTTGGACACCTTTTTCGAAAATAGAATTGAGCAACAAATGAAGGATTAATAACGCAATGTGTAATTTTCTTATTTTTTATTTTCTCTTAGCATTAAACCTATTATAGCTGGTTAAATGACTGGTTTTATATTTTATATAAATTATTATATAAAATAATAATATATTTTAATAATTATTGGAGTCACAAAGCTGTTTGCTTTAAAGATTGTCAAATATATTTCTTTGCTTCGGCGCACGGGATATTGTAACAATTGAGAAACAAATTTGGATAAATCGTCGTTATCTTGTAATTCTTACCGAGGTAGTTTTTATTGGGAGCTTATAGATGTTTAGTGTTAATTCTTGTCAATGCAAGAATTAGTTGTTAAATTAAAGTTACATTTGATTATATGCATTTTACAATATTTATTTCAATTTAAATTATAAAGCAGATTTTAAAAGACAATATACATTACATCTTCCTTTATAGAGTTAATCAATTTGTGCGGATAAGCTCTCAAACAGTGTCAATACTTCCTACTTCGGAAAAACTGTTTTCCAACCCCATTGACTCACCGCGTCGAACTACCCTTTCTTCGGCCAGGTATCGACGCAGACAATGCGAGTCCTACAGACGAAAAAATGTGTTCGCGTGAGAATGGCGCCGGTAGGATGGCTACGGGGTACGTAGGAGGAAAACCGTGATCATGGAATAGGAGACCGTAAAAATCGGAACGAGCGAATCATACACGCCGCGGTCCCGACCCCGCGGCACCGTCGATCTGATACGTTACGATGATGCAACGAATCAACCGAATATAAATTCACAGTTACGGCGGGGTAGAGAGCATAGAGGTGGAAGGGAGGAGGGGGGGCAGAGGGCCGGGCAAACGTGATATAAACGCTGATTCCACCGCGCGCGCGGTTCTTGCACGCGTAAATCTCACGATTTACGAGCGCGGTACCAGCGTTCAGGAAAAAGATGGCTCGGCTGACTTGAGGGGGCATTCCCGACGCGCGTTTCGCGAGCTATCGGCAACGTAGTTGTTGTCCGCTCGCGCCCGATCCTCGGAGTCATCTCGCGGCCCACGAGAATTCACGGGGAGGAATATCGAGGATCGCGACGATCGTGGCAAGAATCGCGAGAGCACCCGAGAACGGGGATCTCGTCATTGTCTTGTTACGTACGGACGAGTTTTTCCTGCGTGACCTCCTTCGCGAGGATCACTGTCCCAGGCGAGCCGGTTCCATGCGACAGGAATAAGTAATACGGACTGAAATTTTCCAGTTATTATTTTCTAATATTTTTATGATTACTTTCTGTTTTCTAATGTTTTTATGACGAGCGTCTATTTTCTAATATTTTTACGATAAGTTTCCGTTTTCTAATATCTTTATAATAAATTGCTACTTTCTACTATTTTTATAATATATTTCTGTTTTCTATTATTTTTGTAATGACTTCCTATTTTCCGCTATTTTTATAATAAATTTCTATTAAATAAACAGAGCCAATTTTTCTTTAAGTATTCATTTAATCCGCGCATCCAATATATTATAATTATTACACAACATTTACCTAGAAACTAATTCAAGTAGTACGAGTTAATAATTGATTAGACACGTAATACCTAAACAGTGCAAGTTGATAATTAATCCACTAATGCGGACTTTAGTAGTGTATGTCAATAATTGGTTAGACACTCTGGAGTTTAGTAGTACACGTCTATAATTGATCAGACGCTCTGGACTTTAGTGATGTGTACATATCTGTAATTGATCAGACGCCCTCGATTAAAATAATACGGGTTAATAATTGAATAAACAACCGGTAAACAAAGTTTATACTATGGGATGAATATTATGTATATTATACTATATTACGAATATTATATTGCATCAGCTTTATTATATTATAATATGAATATTATATACATTGTGCAAATTATATTATAATATGAATATTATATACATTGTGCAAATTATATTATAATATGAATATTATATACATTGTACATATTATATTGCTCTATGTAATAATACATAATCTATAAATTATATTACATCGCGTATATTATATTACACCATAAATATTACATTGCACTATGCATACTATATTACATTATGAATATTGTACTGCACTATGTAATAATACATGATGTACGGTATATTGCACTACGTATATTATATTACATACTACACATGCAATCGAGTACATATGTACATGTATGAAATGCACGTGTATTACGATGTACACCTTCAAAATCGCAATATATACTTGAAACCCATCCTCCTCGTATTTCGACGTAACAATTAAAAACTACAGTTCCCGGCGGCGCACAACGAACTTAGCCAACGATTCGCGGATGTTTCGCGATTGGTCGCAGGATGTTTAGAAAGTAACACGTTCGATTTATGGTTTCCAGACGACGAGAGCTCGTCGGTGCACGGTATCGTGACCGAGGACGGTCTGTTCGACGGCACGATCTTTACGGCCACGGACGAGATTTACATCGAGCCGGTCAGCAGATACGCTCCGCTCGTGTGCCGTAAGCTCGACGAGGACGAGCCGGACACCACGGACGCCATGCAACACCATTCCATAGCCTACCGAGCCGTGGACGTCGAGCAACCCCTTCGGAACGATTACACGTGTGCCAGCGAACGGCTGCGCGAAAGCACCCTCAACGAGCTTAGGTGAGTTCCTCGTCCGGGACATCATATTTTTTAAATTATTCTTCTTATCGTTTAATTGTCCGATTTGTTGAGACGAGGTCGGATTATCCAGATGAAAATTAGCGGTCGATTTCTGCTAGCGAAAGCTGCCCGCTTCGTTCGTTTGCGCGGCTCGATACGGTTCTTCGGAAATTCGTGTATTCTTGGCGCTGTCTGATCGGATACAGACCAATACCACTCGACGGCACACGTGTCCCGGTGCAGACTTCATTTCGGTCTGCGGGAAACCTTGGTTCTTATCACTCCTTGAATTAGAAATGATACAATTTTATACCAGCACCTATAAACTCTCGATTTTAAGCGGTTGCCTGCTGTTCCCAGTTCGATTCGCTGTACCTCTTATCTTACTCGGCCGCCCTGAGACTGGCTTGCTCCACTTGCCTGATCGAGAACAGACCTTTTCACTGGCCTCGAAAGCAAAATCTACGATCCGCGGTGTTCATCGCGTCGATACTTTTCTCACAATTGTTTCGCCTCCTCTTATTCTACGTACATTGAATGAAATTCGTGTAGCAATTATATTATTAATATATTATAATTGATATATTAATAATATATTGTATAATATAATATAATTGATATATCAATAATATATTATGTAATACAAATATCATATAATTGATATATTTATAATATATTATATAATATAATATAATTGATATATTAATAATATATTGTATAATATAAATATCATATAATTGATATATTTATAATATATTATAAAACTCGCTCCGTCAAAATACAATTTAAAATCTCTGCATAGTAAAACGTGTAGAGAAGCCGTAACAGCGAATTAAAAATTTATTGAGTCGGAGCCTTACAACCTCCGACGAGTCGGAGGCTATCGTCGGATAGCGGAGCGCGCTTAAACGCGCGCCGACATCGTCGCGAACGTCTTTATCGGTCCAATAGCAGGCAGACGTCTTCAACGTCGCGACGAGTGGGCGACCACTCGTTCTATCAGCTGATAAGCGAGCCACGGTCTCCTCGACTCTGTTACACGTATATCGCCACTGTCGGAAAGAGGTCAGCGCACCGCCGGAGCGAAATTATACATAAGGGAGCCGAATTGATACTTGTATCGCGGGTCGGGGCCGGGGCACCGAGGACGGTCGGGGGTGAGGGGAGGGACGGTACGGCCTGTATAATATCAGCTTGTTGCCCCGTAATACATTCAATATTCCCCGGTAGCCGAAGTTAATATGAACCAGTGGCCGTGCATCGACCGGTTTAATAGAATTTCAAATGCCACTAGACCCGGCCGTGCCGGCGAACCGGAGAGGGGGGCCCCGCGCTTTCCATTTTTATGCGGCGCCCTTTCCGGCTCGATAGTTCCGAGGGCTCGGGGAAAAGCGGCTTACCAGATACTCCGGTCTATTAATCGCGTAACGGCGTCGTTCGAAGTTAACGGAATTAGTGGGGACCGTCGTGGCAGCCCTGCGCCGCAGGTTCAAAGGGACTGCCGTAGGGGCGGACCGATGATTGTCGTGGGACATGCGCGACGGCACGCCGCCGCAATTAGAGAACGCGCGGCCGATTTCGAACGGTTCTTGGCATCGATTAATGATAACGCCGCGTTACCGGCCAGAGTTTTCGGGTGTCCATCTCCGGAGAGCCGAGGAGAGGGAGTTAGAGAGGATAGAGGATAGAGAGGAGAGAGAAAGAGAGAGAGAGAGAGGCGGCAGCAGTTGCTCCAATTACTCCCGGTCGAGATAAACAGTTCGGTCGCGCTCGAGTTGGACATTGCTCGCGTAAACTTTCGCTGAAGCGATTCGAATGGCCGTCACGTGACTGGAATTTGCTTCCGCTCGTCATCCCGCAGCTAACCCCACCCGCGGCAGCCGCACGTGCTGCGGAAGATTTCTCCACTTTGTTCCATCGCCTCTGATTGGATTAACGTGGAAGCGCGTCCCGGCAGACTGGGAAACTGAAATTTCCCAATCCCGCCGGCCAACGTCACCGACGGAACTAATAACATTTATCGAATGACTAATGACACTGTTTCGAACTGCAACGTGACGCATCGAGTGGCCCCGCTGACCTTACTACGAACAAATTGCGACAACGTTGGCGGATCACTGATAGAAATTTTCCGACCCGTCTCGAGAATCTTTGGTTTGCTATACTCTCGAATTCCTTCTTATATTAAGATGTCCGATAAGTTGAATAGACTGAAATAGAGTAGAATAGAGTATAATAAGTGGGTTGAATAGAGTTGAATAGATTGGAGTAGAGTAGAATTTCTTGGAATAGAGTGGAATTGACATGGAATAGAGTAAAATATAGTTGTAGAGTAGTGTAGAGTAGAATGGAATACAGTGAAATAGAGTGGAATAGACTGGAATAGGGTGGAATAATATACAACACAATAGAATAGAGAGTAAGAGGATAGACTAGAGCAAAATCGAGTGCAATAGAGTGGAATAATATAGAGAACACTCAAATAGAGTGTAAAAGAGTAAAATAGAGTAGAATAGATTAGAATAGAGTGCAATAGAGTGGAATAATATAGAGATGACTCAAATAGAGTGTAACAGAGTAAAATAGAGTAGAATAGAATAGAATAGAGTACAATAGAGTGGAATAATATAGAGGAAAGTCAAACAAAGTGTAACAGAGTAAAAGAGAGTATAACAGAGTGGAATATAGAGTTAAATAGAGTTGAATAAAATGGAATAGAATAAAATTTCTCGTAGAGTACAGTAGAATTAAATAGAATACAATAGAATAGAGTGTAACAGAGTAGAAGAGAGTACAATAGTGTGGAATAGAGTGAAATAGATTGGAATTGCATGAAACAGAGTAGAATATAATGTAGAATAGGCTATAACAGAGTGGAAAAAAGTGAAATAATATATTGAGAATATTGCGAATTTTCATCGGGCATACTCTCGAGGTGACACATAAAATGACACAGAAAGCACTTATGGGACACCCTAATACCTCAGCAAAATCAACGCGAACAGAAACCCGATAAATACATAGAAAAGTCCAAATAATTCGACTTCGCTGCCGGAAATTGCTGACGGTATAATTATTTACGGCCTACATTCATGGCCCATATTCGCAGACGTGGCCGCGTTCCCCGTTCTTCGCGCTCTGTAAATGCTTGTCTCGCAGACGTCGGAGATCGCAACGCGCGCAGCGAAGGATTAAATGAACACCGGGGAAGAGCCTATAAAAACCGGCTGGCTGCAGGCTTGTGTATAAAAGTGTCGTAAAACCGTAGCAACACAGAAACGGTATAAAAAGCCAGTTAAACGGATCTCGCGAGTTTGAAGCGTCGAATAGAGGGGGACAGGTGGAGAGAGGGTCAGGCCGGGCTGACCGGCTCGCGCTGAAAAAGATTAGGAAAGTAAATTGGTTGCCGGGCTGTTACGTATTATTCGACATATGTCAAGGCCTTATCTGCGGCCGCAGCACCGGCAACGATTTCTCTCCGTTTATCCAGCGACGCGGCCGGCGAACCTGATCAGCTCCACCGTGAAGGATTCAGTGGGCCGAGCCGTAGTTTCCCGGACGCTTACCGGCGAAAAATCGTTTGCAGGACGAACAGGACGTGGAGTGGATATCTCGGGGACACAATGCGGCCGCTTTATCAACACCAGAACGAGGGGAAGTCCCGGCCGAAGCCGGGATTCTATCCGAAGGACGCGAGGAAGAAAGACCCCATGGCGAGCTCGCACAATTTGGAGCTACTCGACAGGTAAAATTGTATATCGATCCCCGTACCGTAACCCACTCGTCCGGATACATTTGAATCCCTATGGAAAAGCCACCCGTCCCCTGGAAAAAACTTACAAAATCCCCGACTTCCATCGCGCCTAACCGGAGCAGGTTTTTCAGTGACTATTTGAAGCGAACGTGTCGTGACAGGCTCGGCGCGCTCTCAAAGCGACGCTTATTTGTCGGATCAGTGACACGACTGTTCTACTTATATCGTGGTAAAACATTTCGTAATAATAGAGACGGGATTTGATGCTTCTTTGTCACTTCGACTGACGTTGGTACAGTCGCCAATGGAAGTGTGAAGACAGATTTTTAAATGGAGAAATGAAATGTATGTTTTTCAAGCTGTTATTTTTAACAATTTATAGATAGCTTGCTGGCAAAAGCGTTCACAGAACATTCTACAGCGATCGAAATTCTTGCTCCGGTGTCTGACCACATACATGCCATCTTCCCTTAGATATCCTTCGACAAGTTCTTTCTTTTACTTATCCAATAGCTACCCTCAATTGTTTCAACAGACTTATTGTACTTGCATTGTTTACCTTTCATCTGACTGAAGCTTAAATTAATCCTATCCGCGTGTCCGACAAATCGTTTACTTACTCTCCTAGTTTGATAAAAGATTGTGAAATGGCCTCAGGAACCCCCCATTTCCCGGAGAATGTATAATTTCGAATCACCAAAGAGTAATACACTGTCCCAGAACGAATTATTTTTAAAAATCAATTTTTCTACAAATTTTAACCCTTTGCACTCGAGTGGTGAGTCTGAGGCACCACTAAAATTGTCCAATTACATTCCAATATAATTTTTCTAACAATAAGGTTTAGTTTTAAAATATTGTCAAGTAGTAAATACTTGGTAGAAGTCGCAAGAATAAATTTTGTATGCATACAAATTTATTTTGTTAAATAGAGTGGAAATACCACGAACCAGAAAAATTAATTCAAATTTACAGTTAAAATGGCTCCGAGTGCAACGGGTTAAACGTACTATTTTTTTTTTTTAGTCGAACGTTAGAAGCGTAAGCGTTCGAATACTTTCGCGTACGAGTGTATACAACCCATTGCCGCGCGCGTTCGTACCGCCGCGCGATGAATTTGTCCGAGCGAGATGATCCCGTTTGCTCTTCGCATTCGCGCGGGCATCGTATCCTCGTCGGCACTGCTATCGCGGGATTAATTGAACTTCCCTCCGGAGCCGGTATGGTCGGAAGCTCTTAAAAAACAAAAGGTTCTAGAGCCTCTAAAAGCTTTACACGGTCGTTCATTCGCGATCAGACGTTTTTCCCCTCGGCGTCGTGCTCGTTCCTTTCGTCCTCCTCGGCCAGTTTAGCGCTTCCACTCTAGTTCCATTTACCTCATCCGGCTGAACAGGTCGATGAAATATTCGAGCCGGGGCAAGGCCGGCGCTCTTCGGAAGAAAGTTCCGCGGACGGTAAGAGAAGCGCAACGGCTACTTATCGCTCGGCCGAACGATTCCCCGGGACGTTCGCCCTGCGAATCTCGAAGCGTCCCGCTTAACCCTTTCGGGACGGGCGCAGTTTACGTGGAGCAGTCTTTTATTGGTTCACGGAGACAGTATATAAGGCAGTTATTTTTATAGTAGAAAAGATTATTAAAAACTAATACGAAAAGAATACTGTTAGGGTCATGATTATATTATTGTTTTATTGCAATAATGAAATCGAAATGAATGATAATTATTACTGCAATGGTGGAGCGAAATAAAGCATTTGACAACGCAGAAAATAGAGATTATTTTAAATTTATACAGTATCATTATTTTATTTGAATTGTTCAAATATCTTTTATAGCTTTTCCAGTTAAAATTCCAAGGAATTTTGGATTTAAATATTATAATCAATTTTAGCTGCTTATAAAACTGAGGAATAGTTGAAATGCTATTCAAGTTCAATTCGATTTTGAAATGGTGTTATTCCAAATTTTTAAAGTACTTATCGTACGATAGATTACGTATCGTAATTCTTTACGATGTCCCCTGAGAGGGGACAGCCGAGTGCCAAGAGTTAATATTTACTAAAGTATTTTCCAGATCTTGGAGGTTACTTTCTCAATTTTTTTTTCACTTGTTTATATAAAAATAAATACTCTAGATCACAAATATATTATTTAAAAATGAGATAAGAAAGAAATATTAATTTTTTGGATTTTTTGTATTCCTCGAATCACTGTGTGCCGTCGCAAAAGAGTTAAAGAGCATTGTTCTCCGAGTGGACAGCGAACGAGCAGAGTGACAAGCTCGTATCCCGACGTAACCGTCAAGAATCGAAAACAACCACCGCCGCCATTATCGCCAATCCAATTGAACGTTACCTCGACCCATCCTTGTCTGCCGTTTCTCCCGTCGACTCTTGTCAAGCTGCCTCGATTCGTCGTCCGTCCACGTTACCCGCAGGTGAACGCCCGCGAGGACACCCCTATCTCTCTGTCTCTCTCTCTCTCTTTCTCTATTCCCTCTTCGACGCCGCGAAGGCTCGAAAATTCTAAATTTGGACGCAGCGGTGCGCCGCCTTTGAAGCACCGAAAATTTTGTTATTTCGCGCCCCCGAAGCTGTCCGGAGTTTAATTCGAAAAAATTTCATTTGGAGCCGGGGGCGCGCGCTCGGATTTGGCGATAGGGGCGAGAGAGAGAGAGAGAGAGAGAGAGTGCGGCACGGTTTCGCACGGAGTGTTCCTGAAATGGAATAAACTGAAATATGCAATCGCGCGGTATCAGCGGAAATTCGTTTGAACCGGAATAAAGTGAAACGCCCCGTTAAATTGACCGTGTCAACAGTTCTCCGTGGAAAACTTCGCCGTTCCCTTGATCAAACACCGGCGTCCGAGCCCCGGCCCGGAATTGTTGAATAACAATTCTCCTTTTTTCACCCTTTTTCTCCCCCCGCCACGCCAGGTTGTACAGAGCGAGGTATTCGAGGGTGCTCCGGAAACGGACCTCCGTCGACCCGAAAAAAACCACGTGCATGCTGTACCTGCAGGCCGATCACACGTTCTTCGACCATTACAAGTCCGAGGAGGCCTGCATCGAGGTGATGACGCGGCACGTGCAGCGCGTCAACTCCATCTACAGGTACACAGGTAAGAGCCACGCGTCTTGAGTTTGCATCCTTACGGGGCATCTGTATACAGGGTGTCCGAAAATGACACTTCAAAAATTAGGGACATTTTGTTGACTTGAGGACACCGTGTCAGGGTGTACATACACGTATGTATCTCGTAATCAAAGGGTTGAACGGTAACAAGTGTACCAACTAATGTCCCGGGACACCAGATGGAGAGGAACTTGGGATAACAGCATAATATTACCTTATGGATAACTTAGGGATAACAGCATAATATTTTTTTGAGAGATCATATTGAAAAAAATGTTTGTGACCTCGACGTTGAATTAAGATAAAATTTAGGTGCAGAAGTTTAAGTTTTAAGTCTGTTCGACTTTTAAAATCTTACATGATTTGAGTTCAGATCGGTGTGAGCCAGATCGGTTTCTATCTATAATAAAATTTAATTGGTTTTGTACGAGAGGACTAACTAAAAATATAATTATATAGATTTAATTTATTTAAATAATTATGAAATATTATCCCCGATCTTGGTGCGGAGGACATTAATCATCGCCCAGCCGACCGAGATCGAAGTTACCGTTCGCGGAGTCGTTGATTGTCTTTCGGAATCGATGAATCGGTTGAACGGAGAGCGTCGGCGAGCGCGATGACAGCCGGAATACGAATGGAAAAGTCTCTTGCCGCGGCGGTTATATAGAGAGAATCGGCAATGTTCCCTCCGCCGGCTAACAAGTGCGCGTCTTCTGTCTCATTCCGCTGTAATAACTTCGCAAACCAATTAAAACTTTCCCCGGACCTTCCAGTTAAACTAACTTTCTGCCAGCAGCGATCGGGGGAAATGAATGTTCCTTAGCCTTACTGCGGTTCCTTTCTGCCGCGCGACCGATTAATGTCAGTTTCTGTGTCTGACGTTGACCGATTGATTCCGCGGAACTTCATCGCCGTCCCGGTCTCTACACGCGCCTAGCGCGTTAACTTTGAACGATGGTAATCACCACGGCGAACCCGAATGAATCCGACCAGAGTACTTCCGGTTCTTTCCCGCGATGCTCCTTCTCGTTCGGACGCTTCGCGGGCGAACCGTTTGCCCGGAACGTAATTTCAACTTCGCCACGTCCGACTAATCCGGGGTCTGTACTACTCGAGGAACACGCGACCTGGACCTGTGTCGCATGAACTATTCGATTGGCGAGGTTGCGTCAAGATTTGGATGGTCACATTAATTGGCAACTAAATGATTGCAGAATCAATCAATAAATGGTCTTGGCACGCTCTTAGCACCTTTAACTCCTTACACTACAACGAGTCAGACTCGTGACGAACGTTTCGTATATAATCTAATAAATATGACTATCAATAGTTCTTATTAAATGGAAACAAGATTTAAATCTCCTGTCACGAAAATCTGTGAATGAAAGTGAACGAAGAGAATCAGAAAACAAAGATCTAGTAAGAGAATTTTATCGATTAGTTATTTAGCTTCGTTTTTATCCCAATTAAATAATGGAAAACACGAGACGCGTTTAAAACACATTTTATATCTCTTTGCGGTCACATGTTTACTCTCAACCACCCCAGCAAGGAATAAACTAATTGTTGTGTTACGTTGCATCGTAATACGGTGCGACGATTGAATAACGTCACCGTCGCGACAACTTAATGCGTTGAAGATGTACATATCAATTTACAGTTTCTCTGAATGCGCCTGAATGTCTAAAGAACCTGTCCACGCACCAGTGCGGTGCTCCTATCAACTGGAGATAAC
Source organism: Augochlora pura (assembly GCF_028453695.1). NCBI lineage: Eukaryota > Metazoa > Arthropoda > Insecta > Hymenoptera > Halictidae > Augochlora > Augochlora pura. The sequence continues at coordinate 1,952,841 of NC_135777.1, forward strand.
GGAACACAGTATAAACAATAGCTATCGCCCATCACCCCGTCTATCAAATGATATTCTATTGTTAGCGTGGAAAGATAAGAGAATAGTCACCCTACTAAGCAGATACCATACCTTCTCGGGCACGCAACTATAGAAAGAAGGGTGAAACGAGGTGGCACCGTCGGCATTAGCAAACCAAATGTTATTATAAATTACAATATGAATACGGAAGGCGTCGATAAGGCTGACCAATTACCAAGTTTGTACTGTATTATGCGAAAATTTTGCAAATGATGGGGAAGGACTTTTTCTGAGGATTAGTGGTCTGTGCAATCGGTAGCTACATCTTATATAAGGTGTCTACTAAAAAAAGGTAACAGGACGCCTATGTCGACAACGCCTACTCGAACAAGTATTAGAGCTCAAGCTTGTCAAACAAACAAAAACAAAAGAAAACTCAAAATTGTGGAGGAACGATCTCTCATTCCACAGCATCTCGATCAAAGCGTTCGCGTGTCTGACCACGGCTCGCTGAATCTACTTGACGCCGAAACACCGCTTTGCCCGTCGCAATCCGCAGCGTTCCGTTCTTATCGGTTAATCGCAGACTCTGCAATCCATTTCGCCGAGGGGTTGGCGACGCGTACGTCCCGTCTGGCCACCAGACTGGCATATTCCACTTGAATTCGTAGCTACACAACGGGAACCCTCGAACGACGCATCCACAGTTTAGTATCAGTCCCTCATCACTCGGTCGGCTAACCAGGGGACAATCAGAGGCGGCGATCGTCCGGCGATACGTAAAGAGGACGCGTTGGAGAGTGTACGAGAACGAGAGAGGAAGAAACAGAAAGAGAGAGAAAAAAGAGAGAGATAAAGATATAAGGAGAGAAAGATATATTAAGTTGGGGAGAAAGAAATCCATTATTTTTACGTGAACTTCAAGACTTTATTTAACATGTTATTTACAAAAATAACATGTTATAACAAAAAACACGAGCCCCTTATAATTCCTTACAGATACTTCAACAGACATCGATCATCACAGCCGTTTACCGAAAAAATAATGGATTTCTTTATCCCCAGCCTAAGTGGAGCAAGAAATAGGGAAAGAGAAAAAGAGAGAGATAAATGAGGAAAAAAGAAAACAAAGAGATAAAGATATCGGGAGAGAAAGAAAAAAAGAGAGAGTGAGAAAGAGAAAAAGAGACAAAGGAAGAAAGGAAGATATAGGGAGAAGGGGGAACACAGAGGCAATCAATTGAAAGAGTAGTATCGCGGTGTAAGAGGGGAAGTAGGGAAAGCATCCGCCGAAAATCAGATTTGGCGCGAGCGGGCCGCGAATATTAAGTAAGAGAGAGCCCGGCTGGACGAGAGAGAGAGAGAGAGAGAGCGGCTCGTGTGTTTCTCGTGGCCGAGGGCATGCCGGAACACAGAGGAGGGCTCTAAACGCTGCACCACCTGCCGTAACAACGAGCAAATATTTGTGTCTCGTGACTGAGCCGTGTTTAACGTAGCGTGACCGCGCGTACACGCCGGACCCCAGGCCAGTGCATTACTTAGAATTCCCTATCTCTTCCGTCGTGCGATTCGCGGATAAAGCCCGGTCTTCCGGCGACGTTTCCGCTCCCTTTTCCCCGCCGCGCTCGCCCCGCCGGATTTCTCCCATCGTAACGGGGCTGGTTCTCCTCGGACGAATATACTCGGGAGCCGGGGACACGTCGAGCTTTCGGTACGATTATCGGGGCATCTCTACACGCGAGCATTTCGGATGACCGATCGACCACCCCCACGGAAATGTTGGTCTGCCTTTGTCCCCGGATTAAACGGCATTAACTCTCTTCCCCCCACCGATATGTACATGCTCTCGCCACCCCCTCGCCGACCCCCTCTCCCAACTAAACGCTCTTGTCTGACGAGAGATCCGGAATTGCTGCGATTAACCCTCTCTCTCTCTCTCTCTCTCTCTCTTGCTCTATCTCTTTCTTTCTCTCTTTGACTCTCTCTTTCGCTCTCTCTCTCTCTATACGTTTCTCTCTCGCTCGCTCCCCGTGCTTCTCTGCATTGCAAAGTTGTGTCTGCTGATTGCTTCGCCTCGATTTCACTGCCTTCCGAGGCGGCCTGCGAGCGTGCGTGCACCGCCGCGTAAGTATTTCATTTGGAACGACGAATTAAACGGTAAAAGTCGCGTCACATCCCCGCGAATAATACGGGGTACGCGTTGATGGAAGTTTCAGCAGTTTCGACGAAAAAATACGACCCCGAGTTATGGGGGACGTTCGCGCGGGACAGCGAGCCCCGACGATGGGCACGCCGAGGGAACGCGGGAGCGGCGCTATCACGGCAATAATGCGGTTTGATATGCGGCGTTCGTCTCGTGCGCGAAATTGCGTTCTTCTTATTGCCGCCGCGAAAGAAAAAAATGCAGCCGCGATAATGCTATCTCGACGCGATATCGGCGGTGCCCGTCGCCGAGCACCGGCGTCAGTCATTACAACGTGGAACGCTGACCGCCGCGTTTATGATCCTTATCCGGCCGAGTCGCGTGAAGGAAAAAGCTCGGGAAGGGGGAAAGGAGACTTTATTTCCGGCCCCGTATCCGCGACGGCTGTCACGCGACGCGTTACCCCTCTATTTGTTTGCCGAGTAATTTTTTACGACATCGGCACGTGATCGCGCCGCCGGCTTATCGCGCGCGACGATCAACTTGAAATTGTTTAGCGGAATGAAAAGACGCGGTGCAATCTTCGGGCTGCTTGTTGCATGAGTCGAAACTCCTGGGGATTTGCTTGTCAATGCGATTATTCGATACTTGATGCTTTGTAGATGTTGGTTCGTAATACGGGACGGTTCTAGGACGTTTTTAGGCCGTTCGTGGGACGTTTATATGACATTTGGGGTATTTTTAACACTTAAAGTCTTATAGACGTGTATATGCGACGGCTGAAAGTCGCTAGCAGGGACGATGGACGCATTGTTCAATTTTTTCGGTCTTCCATTTAATAATATTATATGTAATGCAGGAACAATTTTTAGGATAAATACCACGAGACTCCGTGGTAATATAAAACAACAAATAAGCAACTTCGGTTAACAATAACAGTGATAGTTTATTATTAATAAGCCACAACTTTCCACGACTTATAACAAGAATAATAGCAACAACAACGACGACTACGCAACGACTTTAACAACGACAACGACTTCATTAATTATATTAAATAAGATAATAAAAATTTTATTGCAAAATTTTACATGCATCCCCTGATTTCAACAGATTTCTCTTATAAGCAACGAGGGTACGGATACTTATGGGACTGACTGTAAGTAGTATAGAACGACTTGAGGTCAGACGCAGTTGCTTCACGGTAAAATAAGCAGTAAAACGTTGAACTTTATCAACTGGGTGGTGAGTTTGATAGCTACATTCGAGCAGTAACCATAATTTCCAGATCTGTGGATTTAGATAAAATAATAACGCTGAAAGGGGAATAATACTGGCCGCAGTCAGGCAAGCGATCGGACGATTGTTTTGCAGCACTGTAGCTAGTGAAAAGTTGCAGAAATAAAATAAACGTGATTGCGTTGGTAAATGATATCTGATCATTTTCTCAAGGACTGTTGCACAAGTTGATTTTATTATCTTGCAGAGTTAGACTTAGTTAATTTAAGTTTATTAGTCTCATCAAGCTTATCAAGTTTATTCATTTATCAAGTTTATTCATTCATCAAGTCCATTAAGCTTATCCACTCTTCAATACATATTTCAAAAACATCCAAGCTGTTCCCTAAGACGTCTTAAAGACGTCCATTTCAGATCAACAAAAGGACCGTTAAACCGAAAAAAGACCGCAAAACGAGCGCCCTTAAAACGTCCAATCCTTGTTACAAACTATCCCGCTACGATCCGCCTCGTTGCAATTTCACAACGAATTCATTCCAATTCGCATCATCGAATTATAACAATCAGTTAAACCAAACTTCCCCCGACCGACTACAACAATGCTTTCCTTGTCTGATCACGTATCACCCTTTCCACTTACCCGGCAAACACCGAATCCGTTTCGCTTGTTTCCCCGTGATTCCAGTTGCTATTCCGCTTGTGCCGGCAAAGACCGCCGTCGCGGAATACGCCCGACAGCCTGTCCGTGGGACGTTTCATTCGGCAGAAGCATGGATTTTAATTAAAGTTTGCACAGAAAGCCATTTGTTTGCGCGGGCGGCAGTCTTAAATCATGTAGCGGATCCTCGCGAGCATATGTACGGGTACTTGGTCGTGTCAATACAAGGTTCCGGGCACCGGTACCTTGAACTTCCTTAGCCCTGCCTCCGGTGCTTCGCCCACTTCCGGCCGCTCTATTTGCATTATTTAGCGTGCCAGCAGGAGGCTGCCGCATGAAGTTCCGCGCGGAAGGCACCGATGTTTTCGCCGCGACGACGACGACGCCAGCCCGTTCCAAAGCTGATTAATGCGGCATTAAACTTGGATACAATGGACCCGGTGTTAATTACCGGCGTTGCACCTACATTACACGCGAGATACGAATGTAACGACGCCGGCGCCGATGTTTGCGCGCCCGACAATCTTGAGCCGTCCTGGCTCCAGTCACTTATGGAAACAGGTCTTACTAAAACGTTCCGCGGAGTAGTTCACGGCGGCTTTAATTCTTAATTGCCATTCTGCTTCCGTAATCGTGCTCCAGTTAATATTCGCCGCTTGGTAACCGTGCAGTCCTCTCTCTCTCTCTCTCTCTCTCCTCAAGAACGAATTTATCAGCTGCGATCTTAGTTACCTGAATAGGCGCGCGCGGCTTGTATACTCCCTGCCGAAAGTATTAAGGACACTTGTTCGTTCAATGTATTTTGAAATAACAGAATAAATAATGTAATAATAAAATCTGATAGAATATACGGATCACAATGGAAATGAACAAGGTTATAATATAACAAGTTAAAAAAAGTACAGTCAGTCCCATAAGTATTCGTATTCTCATTGCTTATAAGAGAAATCTGTGGAAATCAAGGGATGCATGTCAGATTTTGCAATAAACTTTTTATTTTCAATGAACGCATGTATAAAGTTTATTTACACATTCTTAGGAGAGTCATAACATTGTTGGATGTGACGGAAGAGGAAAAGTTCGGAGAAAGCCTAATACAGAACTAGAATTAAAAAATAAAAAACTAATAACAACGCACCATGAATCTTTCACGTTCATTTTATTTTCTGCAAACCTGTTAATATAATAAACAATGAAATAAGTCAAAAAATATTGTAACAATTACAATATTAACAAAGAAGCACATGCTACAAATACAACTATTTCATTTTACTAAATATCAATAGCAATATTATTAGGTCTTCCGGAAAATTTCATCTGTTTTTAAAAAGAAAGACAATAATGAATTTCGTATGCACTTAATATATTAATTGCATTGTTATAATAATTTAATATAATCGTAATTTGTGCGCTGCTGCTAGCGCGATGGAGATTTATGAACATCATTTTTGAGAAATATACGTCGCAAATAAAATGACATTAGCGAACATAATTTTCCGGTAGACCTGACATAACTCTCGAAAGACCCTCCAAACAACGTTGCCGAGGCTCTCTTAAAATCGTCGAAAACGCACGCCGGATAATTGAGTTTCCATTGCGCGAGGGAAGCGTCGCGAACCATAGAACAGTTTACGGCTTACTATTTTGCTCCAGGCTGTTAGCGTCGAACGGTATCGAGCCCCGTGTATTTATAGGGGGCACGGTAGGTGGTTTTTGCGTTTCGAAAAGTCACGAGATCAACGTTGCGCCGCATAAATTCGCCGATGGGAAGGAATCGTGTTCGCGTGTCGCGCCGCCGTTTTTCCAGTTTCGATTGGTATTCCCGCGGAGAAGGTGTTTGATTAAATGCCGTCCGCCACGCGACGGTCCGATCCGTCGGTTGGATATACGGCTGATCACCGCGGGGAACCCGAAAATTACTCGTCCGTAGGCCCTAGTGATTTTCGTTATCAGCTATATCGGCTGCCCGAGCCGAGTAGCACCCCTCGAATCCCAGGAATTCCGCGGTATCGACGCACGCGGCCGACCATCCCGTGCCAAAATACCCTCACGCGGAATCGCGATCCGCGAAACGACCGGCATTTCGAGATTTTCGTTCCCAACAATATTATATCAAAAAGTTCTAAGCCTTTTTTTTCTCTTTATTTCGACGATGAAATTAACAAAGTTAGAATCATCCGATTCAGATCAAATATGCGCAATTTTTTTCACTAATATTTAATATTTAATATATTTAATATATATATTTAATATATATATTTAATATTAGATATTAGAGTTTACTGTAGAGGCTTGAATCTTTCAAGAATGAGATAACTTGTCTTATTTGCTTGGTGGTGTTATATGTTATATGGTGTGACATGGGTCATTAAAAGCATCTAACAAAAAAGGCTCAAAACTTTTTACTTAATCTAATAATAACACCGCCGGATTTACGGCGATGCCGTACGGAAACGGGCGATAACGATTTCCCGTGTGTTTCGCAGACTTCAATCAGGACGGCCAGCCGGACAACATAAGCTTCATGATAAAGCGGGTCAAAGTACACAGCGAGGCGGCCGTGAACGACTCGTCGTACAGGTTCACCGGCTCGTACGGCGTCGAGGAGTTCCTGGAACTGTTCTCCGGTAAGTGAACTCTCATGTTTTTCTTATCACCGTCGAGACTATCCATTTCCCTTTGATTACGCGGATCGTTCAGCGGGGCCATCCATCCCGACGTTAACTCGCGAAACTGCCATTAAACGGAGCGCTCGCTACGCGATCGATGGCATACGTCTATATTCCACGTCTGACCAATCGCCGACCGATTCCCCTTAGTCGGTCGGGCGCGAGCTTCCCCGAATTACCCGGAATTAGGGGATCATAAACAGCGCGTCCCACGCGACATTTCATTCAACTGATTCGGGACAGTTTTACTCGACCTGTCTGATCGATGCTGGCCGTTTCTACTGGCTTTGAAAGAGGCTTTTATTTCACAGTTGCTGTCGGATTTATTTTGTCGAGATTTTAGCGCTTTAGAGGAGCCGTTTACGAGATCACAGATTAATACGTATTCGTCCGCATGACGAACATTCGTCGTATAGCATGTGTCGTTTAGCAATCGCCAATGATCAAATGACGAAAATTTATCGTTTATATATTACAGAAAATAATTGATTTTTCTTCTTTTCACCTCTTATGCACGACGCGCTATTATAGTGGTTTTCGCGGATTTTATAATTTACTGATGAACTAAACTATTTATTCAGTCTCATTAATCTCTTCGCTTCTCGGGTCCATAGATCATCGTAAATCAATGTAAATTCTTCAATCATCGCCTCGTGATTTGATCAGTACAAATTGTTCGATTATCAATTTGAGAGTTCAAGAGTTGATTTTTTAACAGAAAATCATTGTATTCTCTGTCCGGTCTGGCCAGACTGGTCTGGTTCGACGAATACGACCTGGAATATAAACCGGCCCTGCTTGTTCCTGCTATTAGCAATTTGATAGCGCCGAATCGATCGTTGTCGGGCTTCTCTAATCAGATTCCATAGAACCCGTCCGACAAGTGACAGACACTTCTACTTGGCCCGGAATTATACAAGAGCCCAGGCCGCCGCTGGTCGGAGATCGTTCGACGAGCGTTTGCGACGCTCTCTCCATTAACTCCGGGGCATCTCACACGCCATTTTCGTTACCTAATACCGCGCTTAATAAGCAGGCAAGGAAGCGAGATTACAGGGCTGAAAGCGGACACGCGATGCTTCACGAAAGCCGCCGCCGCCGCCACCGCCGCCGCGCAGGTTTCCTTTGGGCTCCGAACGCGCCGTTACCTCCCAGTTAATCGTCTTCAGCTTCCTTTTCTTCGATTCCTCTCGATCCGAACCGCTCCCAGCAAACGTCGAACGGCAACCAAGGGCTCTTCCGCGTCTCTGATTTATAGGCAGGATTTATGCTGCTTGCCGTCTGCCTGCTGCTACCCTTTCGAGCGCGCTTTTGAAGGATCCCGCCGGGTAATCTTAGACGAGAATTCGAGTCGCCCTTTTGCCCGCGAGATTCGCGTTTCAACCCTTCGCAGTCTACTACTTTTGCTGTCTCAACATAACTTTTACCTTCTTGGTGTAATTTAAAAATTATTTTACGCTCTTCCAGAGTAGTCCCGGACTTCTCTCGACTTATTTCTGATTATTGATGTTATTCTGACAAAGTTTCGCACTAGACAACTTTGTTGACATTCGCCCAACCAACTGTCAACTGTGGAAATTATTTTCGATGTGAAATGACGGTGTAACAAAACGAAATCGACTCTTCGTTATTAGTTAATCAATTTTGTTATAATTTGGTATAAATAAACTTTATATCTTCGTTCATTGATAATAGAAAGTTTATTGCAAAATCTGACATGCATCCCTCGATTTCAACAGATTTCTCTTATAAGCAATGAGGGTACGAACACTTACGGACTGACTGTATATTTGAAAAATTATTAAGAGCTGTTAACTATAGCACGAATAAGAAAACTTAATTCTATAATGTATAAATACATACTGTATAAATCCATATTGTACAAATCCACACTGTATAAATCCATACTGTATAAATCCATATTGTATAAATCCACATTGTATAAATCCATAATATACAAAATGCTCCAGGTTATGTAAAATGGGAACGCAGCAATCCTTGATATTTTGGAATTTCAGTCGAAAGGGTTGAGCGACCAACATTTCTCTAGTGTACCAAAGAGGCCCGTTTACAACGCATCGAATGATCCGTTAGAGGTACCCGCGAAACGCGGCCGAACTTTCCAGACCGGATTAATTATTACCGAGTCACATCTCCAACGCTAATGAGTCGCAGATCAATGCGGTCCAAGTTTCCACCGAGTTAGGGTTATTCGGGCGGCGTGTGTGCTGCCTCCTTCGGCGTTACCTTCGGGCTGATTTAAGCCGGCACTTTGTCTCCGTCCGTCAATAGACCCCGCGCTTCCGCAACCCCCATCGCGCCAACCATGAATATTTCTCTGCCACTTTCCACCAGACACGCGCTAAGTTTTCGCTCGATAGCCAATTAACCCCTTGCCGTGCTTTGACGAGTCCGACTCGTGATTATGATTTCTAACAGTAACCAGTTAAGTATGAATGTTATTTCGTCTTTTTAAGTCGAAATACAATTCTGTCTATTTTTGCCACTATTTAAGCGCCGAAGTCGTTGCGAACACGCTATAAATATTAATTTTATTTCTCCTCTATAGAAATTATTCCAATGGAAAATGATTCAATCGTTGTAACTGTGAAGATAAAAGTACTGCAAAGGGGTTAACATGTGCTCCGGTGCCGCCTGCGGACGTCCACGGCGACACTCGTGTCCTCGTCACTTGACGCGCGAAGCCGTGACTGTCCGTCGGCGATCGCATTTTTTAATCCTTTCACTACAGCAGTGTCGTCCGCCAAATTACTGTCACTGAATGAAAACACGCGCCAGAAATATGCAGAATGCGTGTGATTTTTTTATATACGTATGTAACAAGTATATTTATATTTTTAATATGAAAGTACCTACCAAATTATTAAAATATAAAAATTATTAATGGACGGAGAATGCTGTCGTTTGACTACGGATGGTACTTGTATACACATCATTTGGATGCCGCACATATGCGGCGCTCGGTGCGAAAGGGTTAATGTTTTCTCGGCCACGCGACCTTCTATGGGACGGTCTTTTAATGCTCGAGGGTTTATCGAACGGTTTAGGCTGAAATATGTACGGGCGATCGTGTCGAGAAATTGAGAAATTTATGGCGGTGTGCGGGTAACTGAGCAGTTGATCGGGCTTTGTTAACCCTTTGCACTTGCTAGGTCACTCTCTGAGGTGCCACTCGAGATTGTTATGTAATTACGTTAGTGTCACTAGATTGATTGTTATATAATCAGAATAGTAAAACTTGATTGATTGTTATATAATCAAGTTGTATAAGTAGATTGATTGTTAATATAATCAAGTTAGTGTAACTCGATTGATTATTATATATCCATGTTAGTATAACTTGATTGATTATTATATCATCAAGTTGCACAACTTGATTGATTATTATATCATCAAGTTGCACAACTTGATTGATTATTATATCATCACGTTACTATAACTTAATTGCTTGTTATATACTGATCGACTGTTCTGTAACTATTGTTATAATAATTAATTAATTGAATCGATTACGTTCATCCAAACTTTCAACAAATTATTTATCATATAATGTTCCGTTTTTGAAAATCTATTTGACCTTGAATTAACAACACGCCGCTCAGGTGTTTTAGGATTACCATTCGGAAGAATATTAGCAATCTTCGATTCGGTTTCAATCAATTTAACAGTGTAAATAATAAATCACTGTGTGCCATAATTACTCACCATTGTTTCGGTAACGCGTATACAGAGAGAATTCCGATAATTTCCATAAATTATTAACGCAATTATGGCATCAAACATTAGCCCTGTTTTTGGCCGTTCCACGTTCCCCGCATTGAATCTATAAAGTGTCTCGAGTCTGACCGGCGCCCACTGATTCCCCTTAACCCTTTCGATACGATTGCCGGATATATCCGGCGTCCATGCGACCATTAGTATAAATAACAGAATTTTATATAAATACTATTGCGAGCACCGTTGACTCCGCGCTTTATACAACGCGGCATTTTATTCATAGTCTACACTATTTACAATCGTGCTCTAACCCTTTGAATTTTATTTCATTTTAACGCTTTTAAGTATTTTATTTAACATTTATTTTAACTAAAAAATAAGGCGATTTAATTACATAAAGGATGAATGAGTGCCGGATATAACCGGCGACCATGCGACGACCGGTATAATAACAGAATTTTATATAAACATCGTTTAATATTAAAGCTACAAGCAACATTTTTAGTTGAAAGAGCATTGTGTTATCAAGCACAGTTTTTATTTGACGCTTAGGTAAATCTTCATACAAAGAACGATTGACCACGTGGGAATTTTCGGCGCGGCGCTTCCTATAGTAACAGTGCCATGATGGATAGAAAGGGTTAAAGCATCCCCAACAGAGTCGCGGTGTTATTTACGCCGACCCAACTAAATTTGTACCGCGACGAAGCCGAATTATTTCAACGAGAGTAGAAACAGCCGGCTATGGCCAGACGAAACGGGGAGCGCAAAATATGCGCCCGGAAGACCGTCCGCGAACAAAGAGAGCGATTCCTCCGGAGACGAGCGGGCCGCGTATTACGTCGGACAGGTTAATGAAATAATTATATTAACGCTAGATTAATTTAGTGCTCCATCGATCGGCGTCGAAACGTTACAACAAGTTACGCCCGGTACATCGGCCGTGTTCGAGTTTACCCTGTCCGCGATAATTCCCGAATTTTGGTCGAAATGTTTGCAGGCGAGCGGAATAATTAATAAACATGATAACGCGGTCACGCTCGCGCGCGGTAATTAGCCCGCGGGAGGCTGATTTTTCCAGCGGAAGCCGCAACAATGCGCCTGCAGGCATGGAAGTTTCACAGTTTGACAACATTTTTGCGCGCGTCAGTTTTGTTTGCGAAATCCGGCAAATTTTTCACTGTTTTAAACAATTCCGGGTATGCCTCGGAGTATCGATTCTAATCCGGTAATCCGTTTAATGTTAGTACATGTTTGTTGCATTGAAAATTGCTCGGTTTAACGAACCGCGCGAATTTCATTAAATTGTTCTCGGAGATGGCGTTTACTCTACGCCATCTTTCGAGCTAAGTACGGTTAGGAACGGAAGGGTGCTATATTGTTACGTCGTTTTTAATGCAGCGAAAGTTGCGAATGATAAATAAATAATGATAATGTCGATTTGATTTGGATATGGTGTCACATTGTTTAGGGTAGACTATGGCGTTTTGGAGGGTAATGAAAAGTTAGTTTGTTATTAGTTACCATTCATATTTTTACATCTTTACATTTTCATAACATTAGCATTAAACAATATTCATTTGATATTTCCATATTTCAACCTTATCTACTCCACTTATTTTATTCTCATTCTACCAATATTATTCATCGCAAAAGATATTCAATATTTAAAAACTCATATAACAATATCAAGCCTTACAGTAGCACCAACACTTTTGCCTCGATAATAGATAACAAATTATTGCCGGTTCACAGTCCACCGATCAAGATAAAAAGCTTATTTACAGTCCGCCCGTCACCAAAGCGTTAAAATCTAATTATTATTATCATTACTATTAATTCTTCTTATCGTATCAAAATGTATCGCGGCAATCCGATCGTCCAGTGCATTACACTACCGAACCAATGAACAACCGCATACGCGGTAGCCTAAAGTCCTTCTACCAAAATGAATCCAGACCGGAGATTGTTCTACGTTCTTGGTCATGGTCGCGGGTGAATCTGTTCCCATTGTGTACCATGGATTAGGGTATTAATGTACGTTCTCCGCGGAATTCCATCCGGCGCAACGAACGGCCAGCTGGTTATTGTTGTTCCACTCGTTTGACCACACACGCTGACCGTTTCCGGGCCGCTCCCGCGATCAGAAACGGCTCGCAGCGAGGTTCGCCTCGTCCATTGTTTGATCACGGATCGCGGTAACGACGACTTGCGCCGTCCGGAACAAAGCTGCCGGTGCGCTATCACTGCGAATTTTTACCTCGACTGGCTGGCTGGCCCGAAGCTTGTCTGATAATCTACTTTTCCACGGGCGGCTCTCTTCACCGGCCCGGGAAACTGGATCCACGGAGATAAGTACAACAGCTCGTTACGAGAGATATCGAATATCGGAATACGAAGCTCGATAATTCCCGGTAAAGCCCCGGGGCCATTTCATTGGCACCGGTCTAGCAATATCATAGCCCCGCCACGGAAATTTCTCGTTTCCCCTTATACGGGGCCGAAATTAAAAAGAAAATACAGTCGGGGGAGAGGCGGAGGGGGAGATAGAGACAGAGGTACGCAGGGGAAGAAAGAGGGAAGGAAAGAAACATACAGAGAGAGAGAGAAATAGATAAAAATAGAGAGAAAGAGAGATAAATGGACAGAGAAATATATAGAGAAACAGACGGGAAATAGACAGAAAAATAGACCGAGAAATAGACGGGAAAATAGACCGAGAAATAGACGGGAAAATAGACGGGAAAATAGACCGAGAAATAGACGGGAAAATAGACGGAAAAATAGACAGGAAAATAGACGGGAAAATAGACAGAAAAATAGACAGAGAGAGAAAGAGAAATAACCACAAAAAGAGATAGAGAGAGAGATAAAAAGAAATTCATAGAGAAAGGAATATACAGAGAAACAAATCAAGACAGGGAAATAAACAGAGAAAGAGAGAGAAAAAGAGGGAAATAGATAAAGCATAAGATATCCAGAGAAAAATATACAGAGCGAGGAAGAGGGAGACTGAGAAAGAGACATAGACAGAGAAATACATAGAGATAAATAGACAGAGAATAAGATATCGAGAGAAAGAGGGAGAGAGGGAAAGGCAGCAGACACAGAGAGAAACATGCAGAGAAATAGAGGAAGAGAGAGAAATAGGCAGATCAAGAGATAAAGAAAGAAAGGAAGAGATGCATAGAAAGTGAAATATGCAGAGAAACAGAAAGAGAGAGAGAGCTAGCCTCTTTTCACTGATGAAAAAAATAATAAAACTGCGGACGAGAAGGAGAGACTGTCTGGAGGTATCGATTGAAACCGCGATACCGTATCGAGGCTTCGATTACCCCGTGATCCGGCTATGTTTTCCTAACTGTTCCATAATTGCCTATTCCCTGCGAATTCGCGGATAGTAGGCAGAGTCACGCGATGGAAATTCTTTCTTGAAACGAACACACGTGAACGCTTCTCCTTCTATGACGCAATTCTCTATGATCCTCTCCTCTTCCGCTCTATCCCCTCTCTCTCTTTTTCTCTGCCTATTTCTCTCTGTAACCCCTTTCTCCGTTTCTGTCTCTCTCCCTCGTTATTTCTTTCTCTGTCTATTTCTCTCTCTCTCTCTTTTTCTGTATATTTATCTCTCTCTCTATATATATACATATATATCTCTTTCTTTGTCTGCTTCTCTTTTTTTCTGTTTATTTCTCTCTTTCTTTCTCACTCCCTCTCTTTCTCTCTGCATGTACGCGATTTTTAATTATATTGCGAAGTAAACGTTATTGCCGAAAGATAGCTGGAAAAATTGGTTTCTCCGCGAGTTATTTGTTAAATGAAGTCTCGTGTAAAAATAGGAGACATCGCCGCGGAACGATGCTACAAACTCGCGCGAGTTCTTCGGCGGAATAATAATTCCACGGTTTGTTAATAGAACGATGGGTAAATTAGATTTCGAATGCTGTGTTACCGGTGAACATTTTTGGTTCGGCTCGCAAAAATTTGGGGCAAGGATGTTTCAGCCGCGGTGCTTCCCGCCGAGTTAATTCAATATTGTTCTTAGAATATTTGCGAGACGTGGACATTATATTTGTCCGAGCCCCGATTGCATTTTCATTTGCGAAATTTGTTTTTCCAAAGGGACGCTGTTCATACATTAGCATTTGTTTCGGTGACGGTGTTCCCCCGCTGCGACTTCGCTGGGCAGTTTCCGGTCTGGGAATTTTTGCGAATTTTCGTTCTCTGTTTCGAATAATAATTTTCGCTGGGATTTGATTACGCTTTCTTAATTTAATTATGTTCCGCTGAAGGTGGGAACGCGGGGAACGTGATTGGTATCCTGCAACCCAACTCTTCAATTTTAATTCGATTCTGTGGTATACTTTAATTTCGCGAGATTGTTGAATCGCTGTCGTGGAAGGGTAGAAATTAGTTCAGATTTATCCTTGTACAACTCGTTTTTGTGACATTGTGAAAATTTGTCGAATAGCGTGAATTTAGTATACTTTTTGGAGTTACTCCAGTAACTATAATACGAGGTTAGACTCATTGTGAAAATTTCAAACATGTATTCCACTAAATATAGATGTTACTTAAATGTGTTAAGTTGAAACAATATTTAACCTTCTTTTACCAATATTTAACCCTCTTGGTACCGAACAACGATATATCGTTGTTGGCTATAGTTGAAGAAATAGTTTTCTTAATATTACTATTAAACAACAGCTTCATTTCTTATTTCTTCTCCCTTTTTGAATTTGATATTTATCAGGCTTTTCAAAATTCTTGCAATTTCTTTCCGAAACTTTATCAAACTTCGTCAAACGAGTTTTAACCCTCTTAGTACCGAACGACGATATATCGTCGTTGGCTATTATTGACAAGATAGTTTTCTTAATATTTTTATTAAACAACAATTTCATTCCCTGTTTCTTCTCCCTTTTTGAACTTGTTATTTATCAGGCTTTTCAAAATTCTTGCAATTTCGTTCCGAAACTTTATCAAACTTCGTCAAACGAGTTTTAAACATTTCGCTCAGATACAGACTTATTTGGCCGGTACTAAGAGGGTTAAACATTTCGCTCAGATACAGGCACTTTTGGCCGGTACTAAGAGGGTCAAAACCCGTCCCAACTTGAACGTTCTTTTAACTTCTGAAAGATATCCGTTTTAGGTCGTAAAAAGTTCAGTTCCTGAAATGAACGTAAAGTGAACGTCTTTTAATACTGTATCCAGTGCTTATTGGATCGATGTAGAGGTGTATGGAGCAAGGGGGACTGAAAACAATCGAGCAGGGGTGAGTTACTCGTTATTTCGTTGGGGCGGCAGAGGGTAGCGGGAGTCCATAATGAATTGAAATCGAGGCAGCTGTTCTCATCCACCGAGAAACCATAGAACAGAGTTGCCGAGGCACCCGGACTCGTTTCATATTCCGCGAGCCGGGATACACGGACCGTGACGTGTATTTGCCGCGAGCGTCCAGTAACCAAATATGCCTCCTGAGACTCACGGCTACTGCAAACACGTAGTGGTCTCCCCCCCTCCCCTCTCTCTCTCTCCCCCTCTCTTTCTCTTCCTCTCACACCTCTCTCTATCTTTCCCTTTCTCTCTCTCTCTCTCTCTCTCTCTCTCTCTCTCTCTCTCTCTCTCTTTCTCTCTACCTCTCAATATCTTTATCTCTTTCTGTCTCTCCCACTTCTCCCACTCCTTCTCTTTCTCTCAGTAGCTCCCTCGATTTCTCTAGTTCCATCCTCTAACACTGCAAAAAGTCCAGACCGATGCATTGGCGTCGCAAAAACCGGAGTAAGCATTGTGCAAAGTGGGTAATCGTGTTCCACGTGGACCATCGCGCTGTTGCCTAAATAACGCAGTAGGTCTTCTGTTTCCGGTATCCCTATTCCGGTAACTCATCAAATACAAACCTACGTTTGCCACATTTGGTAATTATTCGAGAAATGACAAATTTTCGTCATTCGGTCTAATATGTTAGGTCGGGGAGAAAGCAATCCATTATTTTTACGTAAACTTCAAGACTTTATTTAACATGCTTCCGATTGTCCGATTTAGGTTAAATATGCACCGTTTTGTTCTATAATTTGTTGCCATTTTAAAGGTACCTTCATAATTATTCTCTCGTAGAAGTCTTGTTGGCCCCTATTAGCGAAAAACTCTTGTAATCGACTTTCACAATCGTATTTCTGAAATCGTATGATCGATACTTTAACAGATATCGATAACCAAAGCCGTCTACCGAAAAAAATAATAGTTTACTTTTTCCGCAACCTAATATCTTAACGCCCTGAAAATTGCGAACGATAAAAGGTAAGAAACGTCGTCGTCCTTCTCAATTAAAATCAAACCCCTAATAAAATCTTCAAAATTTCCCGTCTACGGGGACGGTACCCACCGCGGGAATGGTAATGTCCGAGCAAACTGCGCCGTAGACTTTATTAATACTATTCAAATGCAGTAATCCCCTATAAATTCCTTTGTCATCGAGAGGAAGATTCAGTGAATTCAATTAGAAAGGATGCGCGGCCCACGGCCGTTTCTTTTTTCCGTCGCCGTAGGGAGAATGGCAAGCAGGCAGGCAAATGCCGCCCGTTCCAAAGTCTTTAATTAATTTCGTTTTTAATTTCCCCATTGTCGCGGCCAGTATTTTACCTGGTGCTCCCCTGGCGGCAGGTCGAGATCGCGGGGGTGGCCGCGCGCGTCCCCCGGAATTCCCGGAGCCACCGCCGCGACACGGCCGAACATCCTGCTGGATGTTGTCCTGCTCGAAAATAATAAATCAGCCGGCCCGAAACGTCCACTAATTTAATTTCCGGTTGAACTTTTCTCTAACCGTGGCAAGCAACGTCCGTAGGGGATCGGTGTACAGCATGGCTCGAGTATATGAGGCGAGATGACTGTGGGAGGGAAGGAGTGAGAAAGATAGACAGAGACAGCCAGACAGAGAGAAAGAGAGAGAGAGAGAAAGAGAGAGAGAGGGAGAGAGGAAGACAGAGATGGAGAGGTAAAATTGAGAGAGCAATAGCAAGACAGAGAGAGGAAGAAAGAAAGAAAAAGAGAAATAAAAGGGAAGAGAAAAAAGAGAGAAGAAGAAAAAGGGAAAAAGAAGAGAAAAAAGAAAAAGAAAGAAAGAGAAAAAAGAGCGAGGCAATGAGACAGAAGAAAAGAGAAGGAAAGAGGAAAGAGACAGAGAGGTATGGGAAAAGGAAAACGCAAAAAGGGAAAGAAGAAGAGACAAAGAGAGACCGAAAGAGAAAAGAGATAAAGAGACAGAGAGCAGAAGAAAACAGGGAGAAAGAACGAGAAAGAGGGAAAAAGAGGGAGAGTGACAGAGGGAAAGGGAAATAGAGCGAAAGAGAAAGAAATAGAGAGAAAAGAGAGGTGAAAAGAGAATAGAGAAATAGAGCAAAAGAAAGGGGAGATAGAGACAAATAGATAAAGAGATAAGCAGAGAAAGGGAGAAAAATAGAGAGAAAGAAGAAAAGCGAAATACAGAGAAATAGCGAGAAAGAGAGAGAAAGAGAGAGTAGAAAAAAGGAAAGGACAAGGAAAAGTGAGCCCGGAGCCGAGGGACAGGGATGAAGTCACCGGCTCGTTCCGGCCCCATTTCCACCCCTTTTGTTCGCCATTTTTTGTTCTCAGAAGTTTCTCGCGGCATTTTTGTCCCGGCCGCTCCTACGCCGTGGTCGCGCGCAAAAAAGCAAAATGTAAAAAAGGAGGAAGCAGAAGAAGCGATGAATATTCCATGAACGTCGCATATGAATTTCAATGAGAGGGATTGTTTACGGACGTACGGTGGGTTCATCGAGTGTTCCGGGCAAGGTCGCCGCCGTGTTTCGACCTTTTTAGAATTGTCATCCCCACGGCGACGGAAAAACCACGTCCGTATAACACTCGACGACGTGCTCGAGTGTAATCTGCATTAAATAGAAATCGCGTCCGCGGCCCGGTCAAAGCTGCCCGCAGTCCACTTTATTTCTCCTCTGTGCCGGCCACCAAAGACGTTTGTTATTTCCCGGTGATGCAGCAATTTTCAATCGGCGCTGCGCGCTCCGCTAATCTGCGGCTCGGTTATGTGCGAATGCTTTGTTCCAGCTTAACCAGTGATCAATAGCGTGTACGGTACACTCCGCGACAAAAAGGTGGCGCGCTTTAAAATTGAGTGATTTTTTATTTGCTTAACCCGTCTGTGTGCCATTTTCTTCGCAGTTATTTTAGAAGTTTCTCGATTGCAATAATCTCTTAGAAAGAACAGAAAGTTAATGTTTATTTAGTAATTTTAGAGAACAGGATTGTATCTGCACTTAACAAGTTATTGCTAGTAATTTTTAAAAGGAAATTTCGTCAGTCTAAATAATTATGTTTGAAAAAAGAAGTTTCATTGAAACGTAGCATGATAAAACGGTAGCACAGTTAATTAAAAATCACGTGTAGCAATAAATATTTTGTGGCTTCCCATTTATATTTACTAGCAGTAATTATGTTTAGTCGCTCGGAGAATCGTACCTTGGCAAATTTTCAAATTCAATTTTCTCAAAAACTGAGTTCCAAGGAAAAAAAAGTTATTCTATATTATAAAATTATTCTATATATAGAGAGCTCGCGTCGAAAAATATGAAAAACTGTTTCCAGAGGAGGACTACGACGCGTTCTGCCTGTCCTACATGTTCACGTACCGGGACTTCGAGAAAGGTACCTTGGGGCTTGCCTGGACAGGGGACCTGAAGAACGCCGGCGGCGTCTGCGAGAAGAACGGGGTGAGTATTTTGGAAAATCCAGCCCGAAAGCGTAATTAACGCCGGGTCTCCGTATAAATGACGCTTGTCCCGGCGCAGCTACGCGGGGGAACTAACGCAGTTTCATCTTGCAGCACTACAGGGGTAGTATGAAATCGCTGAACACCGGTATAATCACCCTACTCAACTACGGGAAGCACGTACCACCGACGGTTTCTCACGTCACCCTCGCGCACGAGATCGGTCACAACTTTGGATCCCCGGTAAGTTCCACGAGCAGCAGCCCCTCCTCGCCGCTTCTCGTCAGACAGCACCGACGCTCTGCCACCGAATACGCGCGAAACGTTTTAGGGGCGGTTTCCACGGAAGTCTTTCGCGCAAACGTTGCCATCGTGCCGCGATCCCAATTGTGCCGTTTATTTTGAAAGCGGTCCAAGTCCATTTGTCAATTATTTCCGGTTGCCCGTAATAGCTGTATACAGTGGGCCGCATTAATATTCGGACGCCATCGTATTTGAGAAATTTTTACTCCGTATCTTTACTGTTTGTTCCATTGATGAATTTATAGTTTTCCAATAAGTCGGAACACTTACTTTAGATTCTACAAACATCAGTTTTATTTATATAATTTGTATAGTTTTATTGTTAATTGATATTAAATGAACTAGTGCTTAATTCTGAAGCCCACTGTATACAACTTCAAGCTATCTATCAATAAAGCATTCGAAGTTACTTATATTCGGAGTAATAACGTAAGTTATCAGAGTTAGTTTAATAATTGAGTCGTTTATTTTGAAAATGGCTTGAGTCCATTTGTACTTGGATTGAGATATTTATTATTAATATTGTCCGAAGGCAGTGATGACGAGAATTTTAATTGATTAATTTTTCAAAACGATCTCGTCATTCTACTGCAATATAATTAACCCTGTATTAAAATAGACACTTGGAACTTTCATTTAAGCTAAGCTGCATAAAAATAACCTCACGATAATATACTTTATTATTTATCTAAACCATCGTTTCAACCCATCTGAACTCTTCCTTTTAAATTCTGCAAACTCTACGATGTCAAATGTCAATTTCTCTGAATTTTTCAAAACGATGTCATCATTCTACTGCAACCTAATTTGCCCTGCCTTAAAGTAGACAGTCCCAGCTTTCATTCAAGCACAATCGCACAGAAAAATCCTCGCCCTGAATATATCTCAAAACTCAACCAAATTATCTCTTTGGCTTCGTACAATTTTCCTTGTACTTACTAGACTTGTCGCGCAACCTAATAACAATAATGAAAATGATGGTATCAATCAGTGCGTTTGAAAACAACGTTCAAGTATCGAGAATTTATAAAACAGTCGTCCAAAATATTTTTCGTACCGCCCAGTGCGTCACGCGACGTTTGGAAATGTGTCTGCTGCAGAGATGTGAAAAAGGTGGAAAGACCGGGGGGGGGGGGAGGGGGGGGGGGGGGGGGGTGATTGACCGAAGAATAGCCTGAATGTTTCGGAGCGTAAAGCAATAATTCAGTTTCCTTTTGAGAGCCGGCAAATGTTTTCTCTGTCTGTAAACGCGGACAGCACGACCCGGACGAGTGTTCACCCGGCGGTGAGGACGGAAACTTCATAATGTTCGCGAGGGCGACCAGCGGGGACAAGCGGAACAACAATCGCTTCAGCCCGTGCAGCCTGGTCTCCATAAATCCCGTTCTAAATGCCAAGGCCCGCTCGACCAAAGGCTGCTTCGCCGGTGAGTACTCCCAGGGCTTTCGGAATTTTAATTAGTTTCGGAACGGGGTCAACGTCTCCGCGTTAGCGCGCGCGAGCCGTCACTTCTGACCCGTGGAACTTCGATCGGCCGTTAACAAGATTACTCGTTGAATTATTTATACTTAAACGACGCCGCTAATCAGCGATCGACACGTGCTCGACCGACGCCGGCAAACTGATCCTCGTCGCCCGGCGAGCCACCGAATTAAACGCGACCCTCTCCGAGCCGAAACCTTTCGAATCCCACCACTTCAATCTATCCTTCGTTCTACCAACTGCGCCAATTACCGCGCCCCGTTACTGTGCCCTTGAGATAGTTTTTCCTATATTCAAAATCATATTGTTCAATTAGAGATATGGAATTTTATGAATAAAATTTGATTAGTAAGTTTCGTAGCCGAGTCAAAAGTTCGTCTTATTGTGATCCATAAAATGGGGAATGTAATTTTTTATGTGCTTTTTCGTTTGATTTTGCTGAAACACTTTAAAGAGCACGTTGCAAATAAAGATGAAAAGACTAGAAAAATAATGCTTTTGATAATGAAGCAGATTAACTATTAATCTCTGATACAAGTTTTCGTATGCTTTGTGTCTTGATTACGAAGGTTGAAAATTTTTGATTTTTCAAAATGATCTCGTCATGATATTGCAATATAATTTATCCTGTATTAAAGTAGACACTTGCAGCTGTAATTTAAGCTGAGTTAAATTGTAGTTAAGCTGAGTTAAATCATGTAAATATTTTTATTTTTGAGATTGGTAGACATTTAGGACGTAGCATACAATTCAATACAGATCGATATGTGGAAAGTTCATCTTTCGGTAAGATGTCACACCTTACGCTAATCCGAACGACTGTGGGCCGGTCTCGATCGTAATCCCGGACACGGTTCCCACTTTGTCAATTTCTTTCGCTGTTGATCTTGATTCCGGACCGCTGGAACGAGCTCGAGAAACCGGAAAACTTCGGGGACTTCTGAGGCAGGAGGGGCGGCGGGGGGGGAAGGGTGGGGCGGGGGCAGGGACTCGGTCGAGAGTCGGGAATACCGAGGCGTTCCGAGAATTAAGGAGTCAGGGAAAACCGGGCAGATTCGGAAGTTGCGGAAACACGGAGTCCGCAAATTGGAAAATTAGGAATCCGAAGGTAATTAAGGAACCGGTGGTAGCCGAGAACTCGCGAGAAGTCGGCTGCCGCTCGCCGGCCATTCGAGCCCTCGATGTATCGTTCTTCCTCGGACTTTCCTCCCCCACCCCGATTCCACCTTTCCCTGGCGCGTTCTTTATTTTTATTCCCCCCGGGGGGGGGGGGGGTGGAGGGGGTGGAAGCTAATCTAGCCTTACAACGTTAAATAAATTTCGCGAACGCCGGGGAAAAAAGGGGGGACGAGCAGGGGAGGGCGACGTCGATGCCTCGGAATGTCGATTCAGTCTTTCTGCGACAATAGCGAGTTCTAATAGCATCTCGAATAAGAAATGAACTGTTTATTATTTCTGGCTAACACATATTCGTCCGGTAATTGTTTACACCGCCGTTCATATAATGCCGGACGAATTGTATCATGAATTGCATCGTACAATCTGTATCATTTATATTTATTAATTTGTTAATTATTTATATTATGCTGCATTATTATTTGTTGTTGCTATTTATTGAATATGCTTATCATTGTTATTTATTGAATACGCTTGTTACTGCTATTTATCGACAATGTTTATTCTCACTGTTGTTATTATTACTATTATTTATTAGTAGTAACGGTATTATTATACAGATTATTATTATGATATTTATATTATTTTTATTATTATATTACTTATACTTAACACACAGTGAACTTTTGGTTTGATTTTTAATATTTCTCATGGTTTGATTTAACATTTCTACAAGCAGAAGAAAACATAACATAATATGACATTATAATAATTCTATAATAAACTATAATTACATAATATATAATAATGAATTGTATTAATTTACGGTCATCAACCCAAGTCATTATAAAACAGAAACAGAAACTCCACGAATTTATTCATCACTCGCCAACTCAATATATTTCGATCACCTCTTTGCAAACCTCAATTACTTACAATACCAAACCATAAATATATAAAAAGTCTTTCAAATTAAAATAACCATTTCTGTCCAACAAAAACATTTCCCCATATCCGAAAAAGAAAATACAAATCATCCGTCCGCGGATCGAGTGGATTAAAAACACGAGTGAACTCATAACTATTCTACCAGAACAGAAAAATTGCAATGATCAAAAGCAAACGTCGCGCGGGAAGCAATTGGAAATTTGAAGGATTCCATTCGAGCCCCGGTTAAAATCCGTGTTCCGCCGTATCCGAATTCGGGGCGGGAAGCTCGCAGCGCTTTTTTTAAACACTTCGCCGGCCCCGACCAGCACGTGAACGAGAATACTAATGCAGGAAAGCCTGCAGCCTGTCCATTAATGAATTTCTTGAGCGTTCCCCCGACCAATTCCATCGCGGCCCTCTTGTTTCGCCGGATTTCCGCAACGCTTTACATCTCTCCCGTCCATTCGCGCCGCCGCCGCTTACAACGTTCGGCCGCGCTCGCCGGGACGTTTTGTTTCCGCGGGGAATCGCGCGCAACAAGTCCGAGAAAGTAACGCAATCAATTCATTACGGTTCCGTAAAAATTCTTTAGGGAGCGATAAGTCTCCGTCCGGTGTGTTTCCGCCGCATCTAAAGCCGGCGCGCCGCGTTCCAACGCGAAATAAAAGCGCACGGCGCGGCCGGCTGCATCGTTCACGGAACCACGATTTACATTTCCTTCGGAATAACCGTTGAGGGACTCGTGGACGGTCGGTGGTACGGGGGGCTGGATGGCAAAGAAGAGGAGGAAATTAAAATTCCGAGCGCGGCACGATGGCGTCTCTGCCGCTGTTCGCGCCGCTTAGAGAGCGATTATTGCGCGGCCGCGCCGTTCGCCGCTGATTTTTAATCCGAATATCGGCTTGTTGATCGAAGCACGACCAACGAGAACCGGGAAAAGCGGATCCGGATAGAGATCGTTCCGGATACAAAGGCGCATAAGGGGCTCAGGCCAGCGTGGAACCGGATGTTGGAGAAACGCCGGGTCCGCACCGCTCCGCGACCGTGTAAAAACAGAGCGCGAGCAGCCATCGCGGCGGCTCCGCAATTGATTCCATTACGCAGCCGCGGCCGACTTGTTGAGCTTCATTAAATCCAGGATTTCATTAAGCTCGCGGCGAATCGGGTTAACATTTATTCCGTCTAGTTTGCCTCTGTTACGCCGCCCGTCCCTCCCTTCCCCAATCACTGCGCCCTGTCACTTCTTCGATCATTCGCGCCAATCTCTACCTCTCATACTATTCGATTTTATAGGATGCAACCGAAGACTGAGACTCGAGACAATTTTTGTCGGACTGTCGTGAAAATAGTCGTGTTGAACAGTTGTAACGACAGTCACGCTAAAATATACTAAAGTGAACTTTATTCCTCATTATAACTAATTTTACTTCACAAGTACTTGATACTGCGACAAGTAGACCGTGACTGTCTAATTTATTTAATTTAAATTAAATCTAATTTATGTTACTTAAATTCTAATAAGATGACACTAAAAAGTTCACCGTTATCATTCATAGCTTGCCAATGCATTTGAGTTACATTATTGCAACGATTTACATTAGAGTACATAGTTAATCAAAGTGATGTCAGAAATAATAAGATTTTATATAACACTGTCGAATAAATATTGAATCTGACAGAAAATAAAGCGCACCGATAAAATAAAAAGTAATGCCACAAAAAAATTCAAAAAATTTCATTATAAAATACTTTAGTATTTTTAGTGGTATTCATTGTTTCATCCTAATTATAGATATGTATAGACAAAGAGATTCATTTGTTGGAACCTTGCAGTCGTTTCGACGTATTTCATTAACTAAATCGCGTATTTTCCTTGCACGAACTATTATAAATGGGATACGGTTAAATTGGATTAAAATTGTGCAAAATTTGATTGATATCGAATTAGGAATCGTAATTTAATCGGCTGCACAGCGGAATATGATTAAATGAATCAGGTAAATTACAAATTGAACTAATTTCGACGAGCTTCCGTATCTGTTAAAACGGATCCTTGATGGAGCATGCAGGATTTAGTCCACTTTGTAGAAATTGGAGATGAGGGCCTACGTTTACACAAAATCTGCGGGATGATCGTCGTGCTTAATGAGGGATATCTTCGTAGACAGATGGTTGCATCGAAATTTCAGAACGTTGAACGGTTTACTTCACGGAAACGTATTAAGAGAGACTGAGAACGGTGGTGACGTCTTAGAACAGGATTTAACATAAACACATATTTATTTTTATATCTTTATATACTTATATATTTATATGTCTATATATTTGTATTTTTATATCTTTATATATTTATATATTATCCACATTTATATGAGATGGTTATTCAGCTACAGTGGTTTTGTTGTTCCTGAAAGGAATATTTAAGTTATTAATAAAACATGGGGAAAGGATTAAATGTTACAACCACGTGACAAATGTGAAGTTGTTGGCTACGAGGTAACTTCGGTATGAACGTGAATTAAAAATGAAACGGACGGATTTATAAATTGTATTAATTCTACCGGAAGATTATATCTGTTCTTAAAAAGAAAGATAACAATAAATTTTGTATACACCTAATATTTATTGTATTATTATAATAATTTATTATCATGCTGTTGCCAGCATGACGGCGATTTATGAATATCATTTTTGAGAAATACATGTCGCAAATGAAATGACATTAATGGATATAATTTTCCGGTACACCTAATATATTCTTCGGTAGGAGTTCTACTGACTCGGTTTGTACAAACGTCCCGAATTCATCGATTAAGGCTGCATGAAAGCTATTATTAACCCCTTGTCGTATCATATTCTTGGCAATTGTTGCGATTAGAATCGGTCTAGTTAATTAAGACGATGAGAGACACTTTAGAGGTTTCTTAATGATTATTATACTGTTCGATAGCTGACTAAGAAAATAACTTGATAATAATTAACTTCTAATTAAACTAATTCATGCAACACTTCAATTTTGTAATTTGTTCGCGAGTAATTGGTTCACGATGCACAAACCGCAACAAATCGTTAGAATCGAAATACCGGAAATCACAAAAATATGTTTAAAATATGACGAAAATAGCTCGGAGTGCGAGGGGTTAATAAAAAACTGTCGATGAGTAGGGGGGGGGGGGGGGGGGAGAAAAAAGGGGGGGGGGGGGGGGGGGGGGGGGGGGGGTCGAGCAGAAACCGTGTGCGATCGTTACCGCGTTGAGCGGGATTTAATAGCGATCGCTGATGGTTCTGCAGCGTCGCGGCAAAAAGAATAAGTAGATCGACGGCAGTGAAATGGAGAATCGATGTGTCCTCAGAGCCCCAAACCGCCATCTGCGGGAACGGCGTGGTGGAAGACGGCGAAGAGTGTGATTGCGGCTGGGAGGAGGACTGCAACGACCCTTGTTGCCACCCTCAACGGCTCCATCATGCCCCTCACGAGATACCTTGCCGCCTTGCCGATGGCGCGCTGTGCAGTCCCAGCCAGGTAAGTGGCCCTTTTCGTTCATTTGCTGACTGCCCGGAAATGCTCGGCTCTCTTTCTCTCTCTCACTCTCTCTCTCTCTCTCTCTCTCTCTCTCTCTCTCTCCCTCCATCACTTCTCTCGGCGAGTCGCGATTAACCGTGCGATTACTCGAACGACGATCGTTCCGGGGCTCCGGCCCCGAGGCGATTCCCCGGAAAATCTCGAAATTAATCGATTCCGATCGGTCGAAGCCGGGAGAGCGAGCCGAGCATATTCCTGAAACATTCATATTTTCTCGGCGAAGGAGCAGCCCCGAACGGCGTTCGCCAGCCCGTTTCGAATATCTCGGAAGGTTAATGTTCCGCGCGACGGGAACCGCGGATGCAGGATATCGATTGCCCGTAGTAGACAAGGGGATCGTTATTGCCTGCCCCCCTTCTTTCAGCGTCGGCGTTCTTTAATATGCAGATGATCGCCCCAATATTTCGACGAGGTGTCAACCCGACGTAGCCAGCCGCGTCACGGCTAATCCGACGATAAAGGCTGGCTGCGAGCAATACACCTCGCGAGAAACGATAGATTGAATTAGAGGAGATGAGAGCGCGACGAGAATGAATCGCGCGGGGGAACCCGTCCTTTCGGTTCGTTCCTTGACGCAACCGAGGTGTCGAGGATACCAATTTTCGAGAGCGAGAAATGACGTTGAAAATCTAGAGCGCGCCTTAATTGCAATCCTGGCGTCCGATTACAATTAAGTGAACTAATTGGGTAATGTTTTTTATTATATTAACTTTTTATTTTAAAGCGTTCGAATACTTTCGTGGCTCACTGTACGTGAAACCTCTTTTTGTTCTCATTGTTCACATTTCTGAAGTACGGAATGTAATAGTCAAAACTATAGTGGTGTCCGAATATCTTCGTGACCGACTGTATGTATCTTCAATATTCTGCATAAAACAGCATCGATGCACGACCGAAACAGCTAACCTAATAATATATTGCTCGGTGTTAGCCAAATACAGTTCTTGACGTCTCGGAAACATCAAAGTCTGCAGTGGCACGTGAAATGAATGACGTCTCAGAGACGTCATTGTATGTCAAGTGGTTAAAACGCAAGCAGATGCGATAAAGGATAAGGGTAGCAATTCGAGCGTCAACGTATCAATTATCGCCAAAGGCGATCGTTCGCTGGCGGAGTCCTCGACGCTTGGCTTCCGGTCTAAATGAAATCCAGAGCGAGCCGGCCGCGCAACTGCGTCCGTTTGCGAACCTCTTACTTAGCTGTAACTTCGCTAATTAATAACGCAACTGCGGGGCGGGGTGGCGCGGGGACGGCCGGTTATTGATGTTTATTAATGATACACTAAAGCCGTAATTAAACGGGGAACGTGCAGTTACACGCGTCCCGTCCGCGCGCGGCGCCGCGCGTCAGCTCGTGTTAATCCGACCGATGCAGCTCGTTTGTTCGACGGACGGGGCAACTTCGACGCTCGACGGCACGACGCCGCGGCCCGTGCGTTCGATAATTAAACGGGGCCCGCCGATAATGAGTAGACGAACTCCTGTGCGGCGGTCGAAATCGAGACACCCCGCGCACGTAATTTATGCGGCAGCGAACTTCGACGTTTCTCCGGCTGGTTGAACCAACGTGAACTTGGAATCGAACGCTACCGGCAGCCAGGCAACGGTACGCGGGGATAGATTTACCATCGAACGGAGCGCCGCGTCGCGTTTCCGTCGACCATCGATCCGACAGAGAGCCCATTGATCCGGCTACGCAGCCTGCGGTCGGGAACGGTCCCGCTCCAAACTGTAATTCGGCTGATGCCGTTCACGAGAGCGAAGCCAATGCCAACTGCGCCGCCCAAATGGTAATAAAAGCGGCGCGAAACTATGGGAAACCCAAAGAGAGACTGATCGTGGAAACGGTTTCTCAGGGGCTTGCGTTTGATGAACAGTTGGAGTTAGCGGTGGCCCGCGTACTCGAAATTTCGGTAACGAAGCCTTGGGTCGGATTTGACATCGGTCCGGCCCGGTCGGGCCTCGGATTGTTTAAATAATATTTACATTCAATATTTATTCTAAAAACTTTCAATACATGAACATTCGAAGGGCTCGATTTTAGATTCAGACAACGCAATTTTCTAGGTACTTTTCCAGATAATTTTCGCTTGTGATTTCTGGCGGAAATATGCAACGATTATTTATACAAAATTAGTGAAATTCAAAACGAGTGGTGGAAAACGGGAGAAATTTATAGAAAGGTTGACACAGTTCTTTAGAGAAATGGAATCCAAGAAAAATTCGTAGAAAGTCAGGAAAATATCAGAAAAATTTCAGAAAGAATCGGGAGATATCAGAAAATATTCAGAAAAGTTAAGAAAATCTCAGAAAAGAAATTAGGAAGAAATCAGGAAAATCTCAAGAAAGTTCAGGCGAAGATCAAGAAAATCAGAAAAATCTCAGGCAAAGAAAAGGAAAAAAATCAAGAAAATCAAGAAAAGCTCAGAAAGAAATTAGGAAAAATTCGGGAAAATCTCTGGAAAAATTCAGAAACGGTCAGGAAAATCTCAGGAAAAGTTCAGACATAAATTTGAGAAAAATCCAGAAAATCCAGACATAACCTGACATTTGGGAAAAATCCAGAAAATCTCAGGAAAAATTCAGAAAAGCTCAGGAAAATCTCGGGAATAACTCGAGCGAACTCGAGAAAAATTCAAAATAAAAAGATCAACAATAATTCAGCAATATGCAAAATCCAGGGAGACGTTAAAGAAGAGAAAAAACATCCCCGGCGAGGTCGAAGAAAAATCTGCGACGCTTAAGAAAGCTGAGAAACTGTGGGGGACGTTCGCGGGAAAATTCCGAAAACTCGACGAAGGAGCTGGTAGACGTAACCGGGCGTTACCGTTGACGCTAAACAGCGTTTCTCGGTGGAACAGTGGTAAAAATCGCGGCGGAGGCGAGAGAAACGGTGGCAGGGTAACGACCTGGAAAACGGCCGCGTGGAAAAAACGCGGGGGAAAGCCGCGAGGAGAACGGTCAAGATTATGTGAAACAACTGGAACGGGTTCAATTTCTGGGCATGAATGACGCTGCTCGCCGGGAGCGGAAACGGGGAACGAGCACTTCCGCCGACAAGCGGCAGCGGCAGCAGTGCCAGCAGTAGCAGCAACGGCAACAGAAGCAGCAGCAGCAGCAGCAGCAGCTCGCTTGGTTTCCTAGGAGAGATAGCATTATGGACTGTAAGCAATCTCGTACACGTACGATTCTTGTCGGTCGAGGAAACTTCTTGGTCACGGACGGCCACGGAGATGGCTCGAAGTCTCGAATTAGTTTCCAGGTGTGCTCGCGGAGACACGGTGGCGAGGTAGAGCTAGTTTCCAGATACGCGGTGTTATCGGTGTTAGGCGACGACGCGGCAGAACAAACGGGCCGAGAGAATAGGCGGCCAGAGCCGCGGCGAGACAGGAGAGGGAGGGGAGGGGGGGGGAGGGGGGGGGGAGGGGGGGGGGGGTGGGGGGGGTCGAGTTTAATTTCCAATGTTAGTCTCCGGGCCGCGTGTTCCAGCCTCTCGCAGCCGCTCCGCCCGTAAAACGGGAACTAATTAATCAAATCGGAATCGAGGCGATGGCCCCGGACAGAGGCGCGAATGGGAAACTCTCTCGGGACCGGCTAAAAACAATTAATCTCGTTAAATCGCGGCCGTACAGCGCGAGCCGGAACCGTTCGCTCGTTCCTTCGAAAACCACCCTCCCTCCCTACCCCAACTATTTTTTGCTCGCCGGTTTGCTCCGTAGTCAGCGTTTCGAGCCGTTTGACGACGACGACGACGACGACGATGTCCTTTTCCATGGCCGAACACGCGGGAATTGGCGAGCTCTGGGCCGGGAACGATTGTTAAACCAGTTTTTCCATCACGCTGGAAGAATTACAGCGGCATTGTTCCGCTGTGGTTACAATCGCCGCAATCCTGTCCCCCTCCCCTCGTCTGCACCGCCGGGCTCCCTAATTATGCGCCGCGGACGTTGAATGGAGTGCAATTACGAAAGCATTTTCGTACCGACGCGACCAATCGGCACGGCTATTTTCCGCGAATCGACCGCGACGATCCGATTACACGAAAGTCCTACTTTCTTTCGCATTATGGTGGTCCCTCGCGAAGACTGCCGGTCCGCCGGGAGAAAATAAAGATGGCGGAGGAAGCATACGCTGTGTCGGATCGAGATGTTTGGAGGCGTTCTGTTAGTTTTGAAACAATAGAGAGATTCGCAATGAAAGTTGTTAAGGAAAATCTTTATTTATTAATGCTTCGAACCAGATCGTTTATTAGAAATTACAGAATCGTTGTGTATGTATATTCGATATTACTTCCTGCGATTTGAACCACGTCTTTAGAGCATGTGCATTACTCTAGAGTACTTATTATACATATTTTCAAAATTGTATTTAGTTTATTATATTATTATATATTATATATATTATTATTCATATATATATATATATTATATATCATATATATATTTAATCAGGATATCGCGAGGAAGGCGAACAGTTCTGTCAGGCGAAATATCCGACTCCCAAAACGCTGAACTTTAAAAATTCGCAGTAACTAAACTATTTATTCAGTCTCGTTAATCTCTTCGCTTCTAGGGTTCGTAGATCTTCGTAAATCAATATAAATTTTATAATCAACACCATGTAACAGTTGATTTTTTAACGGACTGTCTCTAAATTTCTCGATCCGGTCCACTGCGGGGTGGCGATAGACGCGCGGGCGTTAACCATGGTAAAAAAAAGAAACGCGGAAGGGACTGGAAGCAGAGAGGAAGTCGATGCATTAGGTGCGCGTCGCGGAAGAAAAGCGTCGGATGCAAAACACGTAGACCGGGTAGAAACGAAAGCCGCGACGTAGACGAATGAGCGACCCCTTTCGGGAGCCGCGCGCTCTGCTCGCCGCGCGCCGGTCGAGAGCCGGTCGAAAGAAACGCGGCGAGCAATAAACAAGAGGCGAGGGCGAGGAAAGGGAGAGACGGGCGGGGATCGAGAGGAAGCTGTGGACATTTAGCGAAACGAGGATTCTCGGCGAGAAAAAATTAGGAGGGTGGGAGCGTTGCGGAGAGACGCGGCGAGACGCGGCGAGCACGCCCTGCTCCGTTCGGCTCTGCTCCGCTCGGCTCTGCTCTGTGTCTGATGAGCGAAAGAGTGGGTCGGGGGCAAAAAGAACGGAAAAGCGAGCAGCTTGCGAGGGGCGAAAGAAAACACAGGGAATGGAACAAGAAGAAAGACAAATAGTCCGCGCGAGGGGAAGAGACCGGTCGTCCTAGGGACGAGGGGCGCCTTGCGGGGACGCAGGCGTGAAGCTAGCCGCCTCGCCGCCTCGCCGCCTCGCCGCCTCGCCGCGCTCTGCCGCGCCGGGATAGGTGTGTATTATTTCGAGAACCGGCTAGGGACGGTGAACTCCAAGTTTCCGGGTATTACCGCCATTATAACGATTCAGCTGGCCGATAACTTGCCGCCAGACCCCCGACTCGACAAATTTCTTACGGAACTTTCGCGCAATTACAGACGGTCTTTGCCGCCTGTTACGAACTCGCGGATCGTTCGGGGCACTGTGCCGGAGGAGAACGCGTCGACAACGTATTCCCCGCGACGGAAATTGATTTCTAGGAGAGAAAGCGTCGCAGTAATTTCCCGCCGCTTCGCGTTAAGCCCCGGTGTGATTTAACGCGCGGTATCTGCCCTAAGGTTTATCCACGTGGCACCTACAAACGCGAGATTGGAGCACGCCAAATCAGCGTATTCTCAGCACTGTCTATCCATTTTGAAGGGTAACTCGGTTTCAACGTGCTAGTTATGCAAAATGACCTCCTCCTTCTTCTCCCCCTCCCTCACCAAATCATTACACCTACCATCGCTGAAATTTTTATTTGAAAAGTAACGCGGTTCTTTCGTTAAATATTTTCAGAATGAATCGTACACGTCTAGTTTATCTAGATTGGGTTTTTCAGTCTGAAAATATTAACTGAATATCGATAAAAGAAATCCAAGCTGCCGAAATTGAAAACAGTTCAAGCTTATGTCAGGATTATGTCATGATTGTATCAAAGTTATGTCAAGATTATGTCAAGATTCAATTCGAAGTTACCTGAATTTAAAACAATTCAACGTCTGAAATTAACGTGCGAAATCCCAATCCCACAAGTTTGTAGCATGGTAAAACTTTAGGTGCAGTTTCCAATTTTTGACGTACGATGTTGCAATTTTTAATTAGGACTCTAACATTTTTAATTTCATTGCGACTTATTAAAGAATTGCTTGCTGTTTTTAGAATCCTACCATAGGGTGGGATTATTATGGGACAATTATGTTACCATAATTAACAATAAAACTATACAAACTATGTAAATAATACTTATGTTTATAGAATCTAAAATAAGTCTTCTGATTAATTAAAAAAAACTATAAATTCATTAATTCAACAAACAGAAAAGATACGAAGTAAAAATATCTCAAATACGATGGCGTCCGAATATTAATGCGGCACACTGTACTTACTATAGTTCACGTTGCGCCATAGTTGCACTGCGTCATAGATACGCTCCGCCATAGATACACCGTTCAGTATAGAATCGTCTGGAAGCGTTGATTATTATCAGTCTCTACGAACGACGACTGTCCCCGTGAGCCAATGCTTTATTCAAAGCAATTCTTTGGCCGTTGATTTCCGTGAAAAGGAGCCCCCGCGTCTCGATCGAGGGGATCGCGAACAGTTCTAGAGAATATTGTGCGTTGTTGTTCGCGAATCGGCTCGCGCGTGATGAAAGGAGCCGGTCGCAGGCTTGCAGCAGCGAATCCCGGCCTGCTCGCGTCTATCGAACGTAATAGCACGGCCTGAAACGAATCAATTTATCGAATTTCAATACCTGCGAACACGAAGGGGTTGGGGGGGGTGAGAGAGGATAAGTTGCTGGTGGGCGGAGAACGCCGGGCGACAATGCCAGGGAATCACGGAAGTCCGTCCTCCTCTGTCGTGTAATTGCCTGCTTGGATGTAGCGAGAGGACGCGCCGCGCCGCGGCTAACGAACCGAGGAATTATTCGAATCGCTCCGGATGGAATTAGACCGGAGACCGGCAGTCGAACGAGAATATTTCGGCCCTCGACGGCTCGCCCGGGCCCTTTGATATCCCGTCGGGGAACGATCCGTCGTCTCTCTCCTCCCTTTCCCGCGCGAATCTAGCCGACTAGCCGACTCTCTACGGATTCTTCGTTGAACAGGCTTGCGCGATCGGTCTAAAACAATTGATTCCCCGAGAGTTATTTAACTGAACGGTAAGTGGCGTTCTTTGTGCTGTATCCCCGGAAAATTTCATTAGAAAATCCGCGGATTTAACGAAGCTACGGGCGGGCTGAAACGGCGGGAGATCGTTTGCGAAAATAACGGACGACTACGGCTTTGTATCTTTGACGGCGACGGTATCGCTTCGTCAAGTTATTTTAATCGCGCCGAACGCTCCCGGACAAATTGCTGTCCGTTCTCGGAACCAGCACGGAACCGCCGCGATACACCGTTACCTTCCCCCCGCCTGCGAATTGGCGGCCGAGTAATGCGAAAATTCGTGAAAAAAACAACGCCGCTTTGGAATTTCAATTTCGGATGAATATAAATGCGAACACGTTGCGCGCCGATGAGGCGGGCGTTTCACGCCCCGGCGAGCCGCGTCGAGGAAATATTATTTTTACTTTCGGCCATGAATAGTTTTACCGGTCAAACAAAAATCACTGTTTTGTCTGTTGCCTCGGCGTCGCGCTGCGAAACGGTCTGAAACTTTCAGGGGTATCGATCGCGCGGTTTCCCGGATGGGAAAGTCGGAGGAGCGCTGTCATTCGATCTTAACCCTTTGGCTACGACAGACTTTGGCACGGCCGTAGTTTTTCGTTAGACATGCCTTTCCGAGGAAGTATATTAAAATATTCAAAATCTTGAATTCTAATTAAACCAATTATACTTGAAATGAACAATAATTTTAAGCTTCTTTTACAATATATAACATAAATGTTACGCAATATATAATTAATCAAATTGAATAATAAACGGGGGCGAAATTTGATCTCGACGCCTATTGGCGTCTACAGTACCGGGAAGCCAACATACAATAAAAAGTTTATTGCAAAAATTTTACACGCATCCCTTGATTTCAACAGATTTCTCTTAGAAGCAATGAGGATACGAATACTTATGGGACTGACTGCACGTGTTAAATCGCTATGCGCCGCGGTTTCGCGCGAGCGTTCCCCCCTAATCGCGCGAATATTCGAGAGAAAAGGAGCGACGCGACGTCGACGGTGAATGATCCTACGGTCCAATCAGGCGTTATCGGGCCGCAGCCACGCCGAACGATACCGTCTCGATCATTTTAACGGCGACGGCAAAGTGATCCAGCCATCTCCCAAGATCCGATCCCCCGGCTTCGAACGGTAATGCGACTTCCACCGATAAAACGAATCCCCCGCGTTCTATTTTCAAAGCACGGGCCCCGCGCAAACACGTACCCGGCGCCGCCTTATATCTGCGTTTCAATCGTGACACCTATACGTGCTTCATTTCCCTCCAGAACACCCTTCGCCGACCTGGCAATCCCTTATCCTTAATGCCGTCAGGGAAGAATGCTACACCCTGGAGGATATCGGCGAGCTGACGCCCACCCCTCACCCCCTCCTCTCACCCCCCGTCCGCACCTATTTCGTGTGTCTACCGCTGCTCGACACACCTTTCCATTGTCCCGGGGCAACAGAAAGCGACGACGCGACCACCCTGGCGAGAGTCGAGGCTTACCGACTGTCGAGTAAATCAATTAATTAATTAGTTAGACCTAGAGCTTGCAATTTTCGTCTCGAGGCACGTCGAATGAATTTCAAATTGCTTTTTTTTAGGAATTTTTGTTACGGTGGTACGGTTTGCTGGAGTAACGCAATTAGATAGGGCACAGTGAAGTGTGGGATTGTCTTTTATGTACAGTTTCTTGGAAGCTATTTTCAAATGTTTCGCTGTGTTGTATGAGAAATATAAGTGTGTTTTATGTATTTTTAGTTCTTTATATGTTTACAGATTTCGTTATTAATATAAAGATAAATATATACGTAAGTAGAAGTAAATGTAAATGCATATTTAATTATACATTTACAGATTTCGCTATTATTGCAAATAAAAATGCATCGAGAACTGCAAATAAATATAGATTCATATTTAATTTATATAGTCACAAATTTCACTATTACTATAAAAAGAATACATAGATATCTACAAAGAGGTACAAATACATATCTAACTATTCATATATTCACAGATCTCGTTATTATTATAAATAAAAAATACATAGCCAACTAGAAGTAAACATAAATACATAAATTAATATATACCGGATATATCCGGCACCCAACGCACACAGAGATCGTCACATGACTACCGGATATATCCGGCGCGAAAGGGTTAAAAGGGCTTTTACGTCCAACACGGACTTACGCGGAGCTTATTTCGCGCATAGAACGAGGCAACATTCTTTCGTTGTAAATAGCCATGGGGAATTGCTGCGACCGGCATTTTTTTTTTTCATGCATTTTACGAAGCCGAGATGTCGCGGATGAAAATTCGAACGCGTCCACCAATCCCCGCGTCTCCTGGAAATTAAAGTAAAATATACGCCGGTCCCGATTCCCGCGCCCCATAAAACCGCGGATGAGGTTCGCGCGCGAAAATTTCTGCCAGCGGGAAATAACCTCACCCGAATCTTCCGCCGAGATCAAATTAGTATCCGGCCGGGCAGCAACAGCGGCTCTTGAATAATAAACATACTTCACGGGCCTGGGGGATGCGCGTTTTCGGAGCTTCGGGACCTGGACGCGCGATTCTCATTCTCGCAGGCCAATAGCGAAAGAAGGAGGTGGTAGTTTCTTAAGCCTTTCCCTTACGAAGAGGCGATTATGATCGGTGACCGCGCGACGTGATGCGTGTACTGGCGACGACTGTAATCGGCATATAATACTATGCAAATACAGCATGATAAAGTACAATATAATATATTGCAGTAGAATAAAATGCAATACAAGGCAATATAATACGTTAAAATACATTACAATATAGTATAATA
>NC_135777.1:1990019-1994659 GCF_028453695.1 Augochlora pura
ACTCGGCTACGAAACTTACTAATCAAATTTTATTCATAAAATTCCATATCTCTAATTGAACAATATGATTTTGAATATAGGAAAAACTATCCCAAGGGCACAGTAACGGGGCGCGGTAATTGGCGCAGCTGGTACAACGAAGGATAGATTGAAGTGGTGGGATTCGAAAGGTTTCGGCTCGGAGAGGGTCGCGTTTAATTCGGTGGCTCGCCGGGCGACGAGGATCAGTTTGCCGGCGTCGGTCGAGCACGTGTCGATCGCTGATTAGCGGCGTCGTTTAAGTATAAATAATTCAACGAGTAATCTTGTTAACGGCCGATCGAAGTTCCACGGGTCAGAAGTGACGGCTCGCGCGCGCCAACGCGGAGACGTTGACCCCGTTCCGAAACTAATTAAAATTCCGAAAGCCCTGGGAGTACTCACCGGCGAAGCAGCCTTTGGTCGAGCGGGCCTTGGCATTTAGAACGGGATTTATGGAGACCAGGCTGCACGGGCTGAAGCGATTGTTGTTCCGCTTGTCCCCGCTGGTCGCCCTCGCGAACATTATGAAGTTTCCGTCCTCACCGCCGGGTGAACACTCGTCCGGGTCGTGCTGTCCGCGTTTACAGACAGAGAAAACATTTGCCGGCTCTCAAAAGGAAACTGAATTATTGCTTTACGCTCCGAAACATTCGGCTATTCTTCGGTCAATCACCCCCCTCCTCCTGCCCACCCTCGCGGTATTTCAAATTTTTTCACATCTCTGCAGCAGACACATTTCCAAACGTCGCGTGACGCACTGGGCGGTACGAAAAATATTTTGGACGACTGTTTTATAAATTCTCGATACTTGAACGTTGTTTTCAAACGCACTGATTAATACCATCATTTTCATTGTTGTTATTAGGTTGCGTGACAAGTCTAGTAAGTACAAGGAAAATTGTATGAAGCCAAAGAGATAATTTGGTTGAGTTTTGAGATATATTCAGGGCGAGGATTTTTCTGTGCGATTGTGCTTGAATGAAAGCTGGAACTGTCTACTTTAAGGCAGGGCAAATTAGGTTGCAGTAGAATGATGACATCGTTTTGAAAAATTCAGAGAAATTGACATTTGACATCGTAGAGTTTGCAGAATTTAAAAGGAAGAGTTCAGATGGGTTGAAACGATGGTTTAGATAAATAATAAAGTATATTATCGTGAGGTTATTTTTATGCAGCTTAGCTTAAATGAAAGTTCCAAGTGTCTATTTTAATACAGGGTTAATTATATTGCAGTAGAATGACGAGATCGTTTTGAAAAATTAATCAATTAAAATTCTCGTCATCACTGCCTTCGGACAATATTAATAATAAATATCTCAATCCAAGTACAAATGGACTCAAGCCATTTTCAAAATAAACGACTCAATTATTAAACTAACTCTGATAACTTACGTTATTACTCCGAATATAAGTAACTTCGAATGCTTTATTGATAGATAGCTTGAAGTTGTATACAGTGGGCTTCAGAATTAAGCACTAGTTCATTTAATATCAATTAACAATAAAACTATACAAATTATATAAATAAAACTGATGTTTGTAGAATCTAAAGTAAGTGTTCCGACTTATTGGAAAACTATAAATTCATCAATGGAACAAACAGTAAAGATACGGAGTAAAAATTTCTCAAATACGATGGCGTCCGAATATTAATGCGGCCCACTGTATACAGCTATTACGGGCAACCGGAAATAATTGACAAATGGACTTGGACCGCTTTCAAAATAAACGGCACAATTGGGATCGCGGCACGATGGCAACGTTTGCGCGAAAGACTTCCGTGGAAACCGCCCCTAAAACGTTTCGCGCGTATTCGGTGGCAGAGCGTCGGTGCTGTCTGACGAGAAGCGGCGAGGAGGGGCTGCTGCTCGTGGAACTTACCGGGGATCCAAAGTTGTGACCGATCTCGTGCGCGAGGGTGACGTGAGAAACCGTCGGTGGTACGTGCTTCCCGTAGTTGAGTAGGGTGATTATACCGGTGTTCAGCGATTTCATACTACCCCTGTAGTGCTGCAAGATGAAACTGCGTTAGTTCCCCCGCGTAGCTGCGCCGGGACAAGCGTCATTTATACGGAGACCCGGCGTTAATTACGCTTTCGGGCTGGATTTTCCAAAATACTCACCCCGTTCTTCTCGCAGACGCCGCCGGCGTTCTTCAGGTCCCCTGTCCAGGCAAGCCCCAAGGTACCTTTCTCGAAGTCCCGGTACGTGAACATGTAGGACAGGCAGAACGCGTCGTAGTCCTCCTCTGGAAACAGTTTTTCATATTTTTCGACGCGAGCTCTCTATATATAGAATAATTTTATAATATAGAATAACTTTTTTTTCCTTGGAACTCAGTTTTTGAGAAAATTGAATTTGAAAATTTGCCAAGGTACGATTCTCCGAGCGACTAAACATAATTACTGCTAGTAAATATAAATGGGAAGCCACAAAATATTTATTGCTACACGTGATTTTTAATTAACTGTGCTACCGTTTTATCATGCTACGTTTCAATGAAACTTCTTTTTTCAAACATAATTATTTAGACTGACGAAATTTCCTTTTAAAAATTACTAGCAATAACTTGTTAAGTGCAGATACAATTCTGTTCTCTAAAATCACTAAATAAACATTAACTTTCTGTTCTTTCTAAGAGATTATTGCAATCGAGAAACTTCTAAAATAACTGCGAAGAAAATGGCACACAGACGGGTTAAGCAAATAAAAAATCACTCAATTTTAAAGCGCGCCACCTTTTTGTCGCGGAGTGTACCATACACGCTATTGATCACTGGTTAAGCTGGAACAAAGCATTCGCACATAACCGAGCCGCAGATTAGCGGAGCGCGGAGCGTCGATTGAAAATTGCTGCATCACCGGGAAATAACAAACGTCTTTGGTGGCCGGCACAGAGGAGAAATAAAGTGGACTGCGGGCAGCTTTGACCGTGCCGCGGACGCGATTTCTATTTAATGCAGATTACACTCGAGCACGTCGTCGAGTGTTATACGGACGTGGTTTTTCCGTCGCCGTGGGGATGACAATTCTAAAAAGGTCGAAACACGGCGGCGACCTTGCCCGGAACACTCGATGAACCCACCGTACGTCCGTAAACAATCCCTCTCATTGAAATTCATATGCGACGTTCATGGAATATTCATCGCTTCTTCTGCTTCCTCCTTTTTTACATTTTGCTTTTTTGCGCGCGACCACGGCGTAGGAGCGGCCGGGACAAAAATGCCGCGAGAAACTTCTGAGAACAAAAAATGGCGAACAAAAGGGGTGGAAATGGGGCCGGAACGAGCCGGTGACTTCATCCCTGTCCCTCGGCTCCGGGCTCACTTTTCCTTGTCCTTTCCTTTTTTCTACTCTCTCTTTCTCTCTCTTTCTCGCTATTTCTCTGTATTTCGCTTTTCTTCTTTCTCTCTATTTTTCTCCCTTTCTCTGCTTATCTCTTTATCTATTTGTCTCTATCTTCCCTTTCTTTTGCTCTATTTCTCTATTCTCTTTTCACCTATCTTCTCTCTCTCTTTCTTTCTTTTTCGCTCTATTTCCCTTTCCCTCTGGCACTCTCCCTCTTTTTCCCTCTTTCTCGTTCTTTCTCCCTGTTTTCTTCTGCTCTCTGTCTCTTTATCTCTTTTCTCTTTCGGTCTCTCTTTGTCTCTCCTTCTTTCCCTTTTTGCGTTTTCCTTTTCCCATACCTCTCTGTCTCTTTCCTCTTTCCTTCTCTTTTCTTCTGTCTCATTGCCTCGCTCTTTTTTCTCTTTCTTTCTTTTTCTTTTTTCTCTTCTTTTTCCCTTTTTCTTCTTCTCTCTTTTTTCTCTTCTCTTTTCTTTCTCTTTTTCTCTCTTTCTTCCTCTCTCTGTCTTCCTTTTGCTCTCTCAATTTTACCTCTCCATCTCTGTCTTCCTCTCTCCCTCACTCTTTCTCTCTCTCTCTCTCTCTCTCTTTCTCTCTGTCTGGCTGTCTCTGTCTATCTTTCTCACTCCTTCCCTCCCACAGTCATCTCGCCTCATATACTCGAGCCATGCTGTACACCGATCCCCTACGGACGTTGCTTGCCACGGTTAGAGAAAAGTTCAACCGGAAATTAAATTACTGGACGTTTCGGGCCGGCTGATTTATTATTTTCGAGCAGGACAACATCCGGCAGGATGTTCGGCCGTGTCGCGGCGGTGGCTCCGGGAATTCCGGGGGACGCGCGCGGCCACCCCCGCGATCTCGACCTGCCGCCAGGGGAGCACCAGGTAAAATACTGGCCGCGACAATGGGGAAATTAAAAACGAAATTAATTAAAGACTTTGGAACGGGCGGCATTTGCCTGCCTGCCTGCTTGCCATTCTCCCTACGGCGACGGAAAAAAGAAACGGCCGTGGGCCGCGCATCCTTTCTAATTGAATTCACTGAATCTTCCTCTCGATGACAAAGGAATTTATAGGGGATTACTGCATTTGAATAGTATTAATAAAGTCTACGGCGCAGTTTGCTCGGACATTACCATTCCCGCGGTGGGTACCGTCCCCGTAGACGGGAAATTTTGAAGATTTTATTAGGGGTTTGATTTTAATTGAGAAGGACGACGACGTTTCTTACCTTTTATCGTTCGCAATTTTCAGGGCGTTAAGATATTAGGT
>NC_135777.1:1994759-2113500 GCF_028453695.1 Augochlora pura
TGTTCACCGAGTTTGCTCATCAATTATCGGGTAATATTTTAATGTAACCGACATCAGCGGAGCGACGGAGGAGTTGAAATGCTCGCGATGCATCGACCATTCCCCGTCCACCCGCGTCCAGTTGCTGCGGGACACTGTGTTGTTCGTTTCGTGTTTCAGGGTCCCTGCTGCACATCGGGCTGCACTCTGCGCAACGGCGATAAGTGCAGGGACGACAACGGGTGCAGAGACGCGAGCTTTTGCGACGGTCGTGGTCCCCAGTGTCCGCCATCCATCAGCAAACCTAACAAGACCATATGCAACGACGAGTTCGTCTGCTACATGGGGGTGAGTGTACACATTTCTATGCCCCGCCCCTGCCCCCCTCTCCGCCACCCTCTATCCGGCCGCAAAGTTCCACGTCGCGTCTCTTTGGACCGCACCTTTTCACGCGGCCGTTGATGTACGAGCGGAAGTTTACGAAAGTGGTCAATCCATTTGCTTGTCAGATTCCGCGGCCAT
This sequence comes from Augochlora pura, assembly GCF_028453695.1. Lineage (NCBI taxonomy): Eukaryota > Metazoa > Arthropoda > Insecta > Hymenoptera > Halictidae > Augochlora > Augochlora pura. The sequence continues at coordinate 1,995,261 of NC_135777.1, forward strand.
CGAGAAACTTGCGTGCACCGTGGATCTTTGCGATCGCTGATGTCCTCATCGTCGAAACACCGCGAAGAACGGAACCTCTTCTCGCGCACGCCCTGTAACAGCGTCCGTAAGAAGCGAGGTGCAAGAAGAGATTCTGTCATAGCTGTAGCAAACATTTTCCACGTCTTTAGAGCGATGGTGAACTGTTAACAAAACCTTCCGCAAAAGTGATCTTGACCATGTCTTTCGAGGTCAAAGTTTTTTTATTATTAAAAGGTACCATTTACTCTGAAGCAACCGTTTTCCTAAAATACAGACAATGGTGGTCGTATTGAAATTGGAGCACAAGCATGGTTGCTGTGTAATGTTAACCAAAATGCATCTGTCCTTTGGATTTGAATAAGATTTTGTAGATAATTGTTTTCCCAAAATAGGAAGGGAAGTTTAACTTCAAACGTTTAGGTTATATAATTATAATTCATTTCTTATTAGCTCGATTCAATTTTTATTTAACCCCATTTTTTATTTTCAATAATGCGCGGTGGCAAATGGTAGAATAATTGCAATCTCACTGTTGATTTTTATAGTATGTCTTAACTGCGATATAATAAGTAGTTTAAGAAATAAAATTCTTCAAGTTTGCTCTTCCCAATGAGTGCAATCAAGTAATTAATTGATTTACTATAACAGTAGAATTAATTACTCTAATAAATAATTCAATTAATTATTCATAACAATATTCGATCTTGAAAGCATACGGACGAATATGTATTAAGAGATCCCCATCGATCTAATCTATGATATACGTCCATGGTATACGTCTATGGTATACATCTATGGTATACTGTTCGACTTTTAAAATCTTACATGATTCGAGTTCAGATCGGTGTAAGCCAGATCGGTTTCTATCTTTAATAAAATTAGATTGGTTTTGTACGAAAGGACTAACTAAGAATATAAATATATAGATTTAGTTTGTTTAAATAATTGTGATTAAATATATATATTTATTATATATTATATATTATTATATATACTAATAGTATATACCTAACTATTAGGTATACGTCTATGATATACATCCATGGTGTACGCCTATGGTATATGTCTATGGCATACGACATAACAATTTCTCACACCCTGCAGAAAAAAAACCCAGCTAAATAACACCCCGGCCCCCGGTTTCGCAGCCGCGCGCGGAAATCTTTCCGCTTAGAATATCGGGCCGCGGAGGCGTCGCTCTAATAAAGACTTAGCCACAAGCCGGACGAGGAACAACGAGTTCGCCGGAACAGTTCCGAGTCCCCGTTTCATCAGGCTCTACGAGCGAATTTATGAAATCGTTGTAGCGCCGACGACGACCCCGACGAAATTACTGGCGCCAATTTACGATTTCCCTGAGACAATGCCCGAGACTAGCTCGGCTAGTTTCTTATTCATTGGATCCGCCGTCGCCTGGCCGTCGTCTCCCGCGCGCGGTCCCAGCAGAAAATGGTAGCACCAATGTACACGCGAGATCAGATCAAACTGTACCTTTAAATCGACATATCACAAATCGGAATAAGCTCTTTTTAATCAAAATAAGATTCAGTACAAACTATACATTTTTGCCAATAAATTGACAGTTTGTTAATTCCAGTAACGTGAAATTCTGTTGTTCTGGAATTGATAAATTCTTCGAACGCACTTTCAGGAGTAGCTTATTGGTTAGCAAAATGATTGGTTACCAAAGACAATCGATTCAAAATCTAGGAACAAATCTAACTGAAAACGCCGATTAATTTTCGAAAAGAAAAATATGAAACAGATCATGGCTTGAGCGGGTTGTACTTCAACGATTTCTTCAAACTACGCTGATTACTATGAACCAGTAAACGGTTCTAACGCGTTATCCGCTCTTATAGTATTGAATTGTCCAGAGATCCAACTCGCAACTCCCGTCTCCATCCAGCGAATTTCCTCCGAAAAAAGCGTCCGTTCTGGGGATCAGCTCGAGCGATCAGCAACGCGTTCAAATATCCATTAGTCGTCGATTGTGCCTGGCAAAAAGATCCGGCGGTGCTCCGCGAATGAAACGAACGGGGCTTTAGGATCTGTTCGGAGAAGAATCCCCGGGGGAGCGATCCCGAGCCGTACGCGTGGCGTTTTCGTACGCGCTCGCCTCGTCCTCCGCCCGTCTTCCTTCGCCTGTCCCAGGAACCGTGCCACGGGAGTTGGATCCAAGGCTCGGGGGGTCTCCGTGGAAACGCATAGGCAGAATGAAACACCCTTCAGCCGTCGGAAGCATATTCATCTGTCAAGAAACCTCGAGACGACCGATCGAGTCGGCGCGCTGGCTGAACCGCGCTGGGAATACAGACGAGGGTTCCGTCGCCGTTTTTCCTATTGCCGGCAGACGGGAACGATGCGTCATTGTTTCCTGAGAAATTCGGGTCCTCTGCCATTGAAATTACTCGCCAGGCCGATCATTTTAACCCTTAACCCCTTGCACTGTAAATACGAGTCAGACTCGTGCTGAAGATTTTATGCGAGCTCTACTAGATATGAATATTATTAATTTCTTCTACATCGAAGTAAAAATGAATTCTTCTGTCGTCAAAGTATAGAAACGAAGGTAAATAAAGACAATTCAGGAAACAAAAATTCTCTGGTCCTATTAGGAAAATTATTAAGTACGAATAAATGCTAAAAAGACTCTCAGTCGCCACTGCGTTTCGCGCGGCAGGACGAGTGGCGAGTGAAAGGCGACACGTGGTGTTTATGTTAAGATAATTTGCATGTAAATTATATAATTGTATACGGGGTGGGGCAATAACTATCGTCACCTCAAATATCTTCGAAACTATAAAGTTTCACAGAAATATTTGCTGAAGCAAAATTGCACAGTACGAAGGTGGCGATGAGATTGAAAGAACGTGTCCTATTTGGTCTCGTTATAGTTCGAATAATCTGACGAATTTTGTTAACAATTTTCATTTAGGAAAATATTAGAAACAGAAATGTTGAGGCATCGCTTTAATTTTAGTATTATTTAGTATTTTCATTAGCGTGTATCGACGTATCGACTGCTGACGGTTGAGTTTGTCGATTGCCTCGATTTTCTCTTCTCTTACTTTTTCTCTTTTTCCGTTTATCTCTTTTTCTCTCTTTCTCTTTCTTTTCCTCTTTTTTTCTGCTCGTCTCTTTTTCTCTCTTTCCCTTTTTCTCTTATTCACTTTCTCTGTTTTATCTCCCTCTGTTTTTCTCCTTCTCTCTTTTTCACTTTCTCTGTTTTCTCTTTCTCTGTTTCCATCTATCATCCTTTCTCTCTCTATCCCCCTCACAAGATATCGACAACTACAAAGAGTCGGCCGAAATCGTATCCGCTTTTTCCCAAACAATCCATAACTAATTCCAAGCTAAGCCACCATTGCGACAAAATTTATTTTACGTCAGATCGCCACAGAAGTCATCCCTCCCCAGGCACACCAGCAATTCTGTATCACCAAAAAAATGCAAAACTACCAAAACATCCGTACAATCAGAGATATCTAGCGAATCGCTTTACCACGGTGCTTGATAGGCGGGCGATCCGCGAGCGCTTCCGTCGCGGGCAGAGACGAGGAAAAATTTCGTTTCGGCTCGCCGCGGTCGATGGTAGATACGATGATTAAATAGACGCGGTTGGTAAACGCAACGTTCCATGAACTAAGAACATTACATCCCGGGCTCATTGTCCGCCGACGGCGCGGAAACGCGGAAGCAAATTGCGACCGGCAGCTGACTATCCCCGTCTCAACCATGCAGGTATTGTACTTGCATATTAGAAGGCGGGCATGTCGGCGGTATCGATTCCTGGCCCAGCAGTGCATACCGTCGAACTGTTGCACGTGTGCGGCCGAAACGCGTTTTCCGCTTGGCCGACTGTAATCGAATGTTTCTACTCGCAGCTGCAACCGGAAGAGATGACTCTGACCCGACCGTGCGGCGGTGCACCGCGCGCGTGCTCTATGCCGTTGCCGGCAGTGGCTGCAGCCACCGGGGCTTTTTGTTTCCAAAGATAGCGTGTAATTATGTGAGGCTCGCCCGGCCGCGATACGGGCCTAATTCTTCGATAATTGGACGACGCGGAATCGATGCGATACAACGCCGTGGAAACGACCGTTCCGGAACCAGCCGACCCATCCGAACCCATTAACGGCGTCAATAAAATCCGGGAAACAATCTTGCTCGGGATAATTAGATTTTTATTCGAACCGTTCGCTTCCACGGACAACTACTTGTCGGTTACCGTGCTCCGCGGACTTGTATTAGAGGAAATCGTTGTCGCGAGAATAAATTGTCTTATTGCAATTCGGGTACCATCAGATATTAGGGTGTACCGTTAAGTTCTTTCCGCGCTAGGCTACGTATAATGTCGAGAGTACGCTCGATGGAAATCCACGATATAGTGTGCCGGAGATAGTGGATGCTACTAGCATTCCCAGGAGAACGGTACGTAATCATTTAATCAAGATGAATCGGAATGAAGTTTGGTTCCACAACAATTGACGGAAACCAAATATTTGAACCGCGTCATTCCACTCTATTCCACTCTGTTCCATATTATTTCACTCTGCTATAACCTATTTTACATTATATTCTACTCTATTCCACTTTAATTCACTCTATTCTGCTCTATTCTATATTAGTTTCTCTATTCTATTATATTATATTATATTTCTCACTTTATTCCCCTCTATTCTGCTCTATTCCACTCTGCTCTACATGATATTCTACTCTATTCCAAGTAATTATATTTTGTTACACTCTATTCCACTCTATTATGTTCTATATTATTTCGCTCAGCTATAACCTATTTTACATTATATTCTACTCTATTCCGCTCTATTCTGCTCTATTCTATATTAGTCCCTTTATTCCCTCTGTTATAGCCTATTCCACTCTATTAAACTCTATTCCACTCTATTGCACTCTATTCTGTTCTATTCCACTCTATTCTGCTCTATTCCACTCTATTGCACTCTATTCTGCTTTATTCTACTCTACTCTACATTATATTATACTCTATTCGAAGCAATTCTACTTGGTTACACTCTATTCCACTCTATACTACTTTTTACACTCATATGTCATATAACATGCTACATGTTATATATTTATTATCACATTTATATGTATATTATATACTTTCTAAGCATTCTGTCGATATATGTGTATACAGAGTTTTATACGTCGCGTCTACATAAATATTTATCATACCACCCACCCAGTAATTGATAATAAATTACGTATGGAAATTGTTTAATACTAATTCTACAATACCAAATCTGGATAAAAGATATTTTTAGTCAACAAAAAACAAAATAACACAGCAATGCTTCAACATAGTTATATATTATTTTAGCAGAAATCAATTCCTCTTTCCATTCTTTTTAAAAGAAAATCACCGAGATGGTTAGGTGAAAAATTCATTTTTCTTAGTCACACCATGAAACCAATAAAACGGCATGACGCGGAAGTAAGGAAAAACGAATGGCAGAAAGGTAGCGCAACGTACTCGAGCAAAGTGTCGGATAACGGCAGGGCCCGTAATATCATCGGCGAAGTCCGTTCCGCGGCGTTCCGGACCGCTCAACACGCGAATGCACGCGAATTCATACCCAGGGAATCCTTTTTTCTCCCGAACCGGGTTTCCGTTTGGCGGCACAATAAAAAGAGCGAGGAAACGATGGGCTGCGAGAATGGGGGACGCGCGCTGTCAGCGGCGCAGAAGAGAACGTTCTGGTCGAAGCGGAGGACGTCGAGGCGAGCACCCGTCGCCCGACGATACGCGGGCATGTGTGCCTTGTTGCAGCGGCGTGCTGGCAAACAGGCCGGGATAATTTCGAAAATTACTTTCGCGGCGCAGAGGTGTGTTCCAGGGTCTCGCGAACGGGGCAAGCGGCTGCGTACAGACGCGGCTCGTTCGCGAATAACGTTCAAGTCCTCGGGTTTATCTATCTTCGGCGGCGGCCCCCCTCCACCGGAAATTACCTCGTATTTAGAGGTTTATGCATGTAGGCTGACACTTTATCGGGCTCTCGCATTGCTTCCAGGAATGCACCGGCAGCATTTGCCTGGCTTATGGCTTGGAATCCTGTCAGTGCATCGCCGGCCCCGAGGATCCTCCTACCAAGAGCTGCGAACTCTGCTGTAAATTGCCGGGAGAGGATCAACCATGCCTGTGAGAGAGAGACGACGATCATTGTATATACACGCGGTTTCCGTCGGGGGGCGAGTGTCTGCGTCAGTCGTTTCGCTATGGGAATAGTTTCTACGTCCGTACGCTCCACGGAACGGCGCGCCGTGTCTCTCCCCGCGCGAAGAAATTAGAACCCAAAGCGATAACCGCGCGAACACGTTTGATCGATTACATCGCCGGCTATTTTCGCACAGTCACTCCATGCTACCACTCGGCGTGACTCGCGCCATGGCGGGACCTTCGACCTTGCATTCCTTATGCACTAAACTACATAGTGAACCGATCGTCTCCCTAACTATATCTCTTGGTCTCTCGACTTACGTGCACTCGTAACGAATGCTTGACAAAACCTCGTCATACCTTCTACTCCAGACTGCACAGAGAACCAACCATCACCCTAATTTCACCTCTTAGTCTCTCAATCAAATGTAATCGTACCCTATTATATAATTTTCCTAAGAATAACCAACTAAACTGTATCGTCCTATTCATTTATTTTGCACCTCCCTAGACCACATCGCAAGAACCATATATTCTTACGCGATAACACTTGTACCGCGAATTTTAACATAACCTGTACCGCGAATTTTATGATACCTTAAGCTCAGTCTCCACTGAGTTGGTGGTCTCCTCTCGGCCGGAAATTTTAAGGGCGATAAACGGGCGAGGGTTGAACGGCAACGTCTCGCGTCTCCGGTTAAAAATCGATCGAGATTTCGTAGAACGATGGTGGTGTGACAGACGCTCGCCGCGGAACAGTCAAACATAGGGGCGCGGATCAGATAAGCCAGACATCACAGGAGACCCGTTCCCTTTTGCAGGTCGTCGTTCGCATGGAACTCGGCGCCCTACGATGTTCCTGACATGCTGTCGAAGCCAGGCACGCCGTGCAACGACTACAATGGCTATTGCGACGTCTTCCAAAGATGTCGAGAGGTAAGATTCTATCCATGCCGCCCGTACCAGCGTACTTGACAACCAGAATCACGGCCGACTTGAACGCGATCAATCCGCGAACCGTTCGTTCTTTGCGTTTTGCAACATGTTTATTCCTTTGTTGCGCCAATTATTTTAAGACCGTGATAAACCATTGTGAAAACTTGTTTTTCAGTCGTGCGGTATTTTCGTTTCGCAAGATTTATTAACGGCACGTCCAATACTGCTCCCAGGACTTTTAAATATTATCGGCGGACTGCGCATGTTTATGCTAAATTTATATGTCGAAATATGCAAAATATATGCAAAATTAATGCAGGATGTATTCGGGTATATGAAATACTTATGCAAAAAGTCTGAAAACTGTATGCAAAGTTTTTTACTATCCGCACTATTTACTGGTAGTACATATTATTTACTGCATATTGTTGTTACTACTTCTACTACTACTGTACTTGCTGCTATTTACAATATTTACAATTAGTTTTACTATAATCTGTCGATTAGTGCCCTTTTATCATGTAAAATTAAATAAAAATGAAAGAGGAAAAAGTTTTATAGTTATTTTATGTTTAATAGAACAGTGTATATAAATTTTCCATAGTTATATTATTTCTCGAGAAATGAAGCTGATCTTTAATTTTTTATATGAAATGCTATATATTTTTGTATGTAATATGGAAGCGTATGTCAAGACAAGTTCGCTCGTGTACTGTATTGTAGTGACTTTTAAGATCACTATGGCTCATGGCGGTGAAAGAAAAATATAGAGTATTCCATTTAAAAAATTGAAGGGAAACCACCTTCACTTCTCAAAAAATAATATAAACATGCAAAATTGACGCACGCTATTCTATTGACCAGAAAAAAACTATAGAACTCTCTCCTCTCCCATTTTGCTCTGATCACAATAATTCTCGGAAAATGGAAATCAATAATTGGTAACATCGTGAACACCCTGTATATAGAAATAAAACAAATACGTGCACGAAATATGCAATATGCAAAGCACATGCAATATGCAAAATATGCGATGAGCAAAATACACGATATGCAAAATTTTCAGAAAAGAAATTATATTTTTGAAATCCTTTAATGATAAAACAAATTCCTCCCCGACACCCATAAATTTCTTCTCTCTCCCATGAGCATATGCGTCGACGTAAACATTCGCAGTCCGATTATCATAATCGGCACTGTCGAAATGACTTTAAAAGGGTTAACACGTTGACACACGTCGTCAATATTCATGGTTTTCTCTGTGACGCGACGTCTGAAATTTAAAAAGAAATTAAATAATTATGTTCAGTTTACATTATCGAACTGTTATGTTTCAAAGGGTTAAGATGAAATCTTGATTACAGGTGGATCCGAGTGGACCATTGGCAACGCTGAGGAGGTTGCTGCTGTCAGATGCTAGTTTAGCGAACTTCCAGAGATTTTTGACCGATTATTGGTACATCGCGGCGATCGTTCTCTTTCTTCTGCTGATGATTTCAGTAAGTAAACCCATATACGTACTTACATTAATTTTGTCGACAATTAGTTAAAAGTGGTATCGATAACAAAAGACATTCATCTACTGGAGAAATAATTGGAAACACCATAAAATAGTGTCAGGATTTTATTGTGGAATGCGCGAAATTAAGAGTAATTAAAAAGAGTAATCTATCTATAGATTGACGTAACTTTATACAAAACCTTACACATAACCGTGGCATATAGATTGACATAATTTTATACAAAACCTTATACAAAGCCTGACATAACTTTATACAAAACCTTATACATAACCTCACAAATTACTTGACATAACTTTATACAAAAACTTATACATAACCTGAGATATTACTTGACATAACTTTATACAAAACCTTCCACATAATCATGACATATAACCTGACATAACTTTATACAAAATCTTATACATAACCTGAGATATTACTTGACATAACTTTATACAAAAACTTATACATAACCTGACAAATTACTTGACATAACTTTATACAAAAACTTATACATAACCTGAGATATTACTTGACATAACTTTATATAGAACCTTATACATAATCATGACATATAACTTGACATAACTTATATAAAGCCTTATGCATAATCTTGACATAACTTTGTCCAATGCCCGGAAACGTTCGAGCAATCCTCGAAGCAGCAGAGATCCGTCGCGGGCAGAGAATAGCTCTCGCGGGTGATCCATGCGTGACAAGTTAAAAGCACCTTCCCGCCGCGGAGGGACGTGCCATGAACGCGTTGAATATCCGTGTAAAACCAATTACGTGTCTTGTCAATTAAAAAGTTGGGCGGAACGCGCAAAGGGGCCGCCAGGCCGTCCACGGTGTCCCCGCGAACGCAATTGTCGCGAGCGCGATTTTATTACCGGGACTTTCTGTTTCCCTCGTGGATCCCTCGGAACGCCCGTGTACACGTTCGACCGTGTAACGACGAATCGGTCAATTCGATTTTCGCCGGTGCAAATTTTTTTTCCGCGAGCCCGAGGAAAAAGCGCGAGCGGACTAGTATACAACCATTAACACCAGCAACTTTTAGCCAATGGAAGGAAAATTAGTTACCCGCTTTGGCTTCTACGAAATTAAATATAAAAACGGCGCCGCGTATATAAAGAGTTGCAAAAGTTCGGTGACAAGCGGACTGCAGATTTTCTGCAAGTGTGCAAAAAATATGCAGCCGCGATATAAAACGGTAGAGAGACGAAGAGAATTTTAGTCACTTTTTTTATTATATCTCGTATTCGTTTTGGTTCATTCATATTTGGACGACGGAACATTGTTTACCATTTATTTACGATTAGGTTTCATTCGAACGTTATTAAAACTTCAGACTAACGTTAGTCCTTTTATTATTCTATATTGTATATTATTATTTATTATATTGTATATTATAAAATTAAAATTTTGATGGAATTTTTGTTACTCTAGATCCAAATCTATATATACATATATATTCACATAAATACATATTCAACAATTTCCAATAAAACCTATTTTACAATTTCAATTACTATAAAATAGAATACATATATGCATCTATGCATTGAAATTGTAAAATAAGTTCCATTGTAAATTGTTGAATATATAAATATCTATAATATATGCATATCTTTATATAAAAGGCAATTTTATTTAGTTATTATTATAACAAGCTGATATTGCTATAAAAAGTTATAAAACACGTTTTATTTAATTCAGTTAATATGTATGCGTTAATATAGAATATAATAAGTATGTGTTAACAAGTTAACACGAACCAGTCACATTTACATCATGGTACATTTATCGTTAAACATACCCGGCGTCGCGTGGGAACATTTTCGGTACGGCAATTAAACGCGGGAAGATGTCGCGGGAAATATATTGTACATTCGATCCCACGCAACTTGGCCAACTTCCGATCTGCGACGCCGCCAAAGCAGCAGGAAATTCATCCGGAGATAGGATTAAAGCGGCGACGGTAACACGAGCCTGCGACGAATTATATTATAAACCGTATCCCGTGAGAGCTTCCTACTGCGACAACGTAACCATAAAGGCTTTTCTTCTGCGACGAGCTCGCGGCAAAATATGAGAACGTTGGGAGACGTAGCGCGCGACTAGGCGAGCAAAGTGAATTAATTTTCATTTCAGCGACAGCTGAAATTGTTCCATTTCCACCTTTAATCCTTGACGAAAGGTCGAGATACGTTTCTGAAATTCGATCAAAAAGTCCACCTGCCAGTATCTGTAGCGTTTCGAGAATTATGAGGACAATGGTACTGTAAGATATCCGAAAATTTACTCGCAATCGGAAGCGAGAGATTCCTGAGACGATTTAAAGCAATTCTTTCCTTTACGAACATTTTCTGCGAGCCACCGTTAATGAATTATTGACGAAATATAGTGACCAATGAAACGCGAGATCAACTGACGCGAGGTCAGCTGACGCGAGGCGGCCGAGCCAATGAGCGCAACTTCAACCGCCTCGCGCCAGCCGCTCTCGCTTCTCGTTCGTCCCTTTTTTACATCAATAACTTGTAAACGATGGCTCGCAGAAACATTTTGTAAAGGAAAAAGTTGCTTGAAATGACTTTCAGCACCTCGCTACCCATTTTCTAAGACATCCTACATATTCGTCCAATTAGGGAACAAGGAACATCCACCTAAAGCGATCGTTTCAACGATTCTGTGACTGTATCAACAAGTAATCGCTACATGACCCGTGTTATTTCGCAGGTGTTCGCGATACGTTTTCTGAGGCAACGGCGCATCAGCCGCGTGAAAATTCTGTCCACGTCGGAGGACCGGCCGAAGGCAGCCAGCCAGGCCGCAAACGCGACGGACGAGCCGGCGAAGGAGTGTTCGTCCGTGCGTAAGATCCAGTCGATGGACATTTCGCGGCTGAAGAAGCGGATCGTCGAGACGATGAAGAGTATCGCGTCGACCGGCCGGAAGAACGAAGCCTCCTCGGAACCGGGCACGTTCCTCGGGAGGATCTGCCGGTTCCTGAGCCTGGACAGGAGCATGGCGGGCACGGAGGAGCGATCCTCGAACGAGGTCGAGCGCCTCTACAAAACCGGCGACGAGGAGAAGAAGGACGTGGCGAGGAAGGAGCTGAGGAACGAGAAGTCCGAGGATCCGAGAACGACGACTGCCGGATGGAGGCGGATCTGCTTGCTGCTCTTTGGTAGTCCGGCCGGCAGTTCCTCGGGCAACAAGGCCTGGAGAAGGAGCGCGCAGGTCGAGAAACTCTGCACCGGCTCCAAGACCATCGTGCACCCCTGCCGCAGGGGCGACAGCTACCAGACCGAGCCCCTGGTCGCGCCAGACTCCCCGGACACGCCCAACGAAACCTCCGAGACGAGGATCCAAACCTCCGATCTGACTGGCTTGCTGGCAGACAGTTAGTCTTCTGGACTGAAGAGCTGCCGCCGTTTCGAAGCTCCTTTTCTGGCTTGGAACGCTTCCGGATCGACGATTCCGTCGGGTTACCAGCAAGCTGGAGATATCGGGGAACGGTGCCGCGATTGAACGCCTCGACGAATCCAGTTCGATCTCCCTTTGGGTTCCCGTGCGGCGAAAACGAAGTGCCAGAGTGTTTCTATTGTTTCGTCTGTCGCGGGATGTATGAAATAAAAGACAGTCTTTTGTCGCGGAATGTGCTTGAACGTAACAGCCAGAGGAACGAGTCGTTTGTGGTTCCTTTGTTTCGAGGGATTTTAACGTATTTTTGTGATCGAAGCTTGCTGTACTTAACCCATTAACTGCCAAATTTTGTTTCAATTTTTCATGGAAAAATTCACGTGTATGCGTAATATGTATGTTACGTGATTATATGATTATATTCAAATTACGGTTTATTGTTGCGGTATTTTATACTTTTTAGAAAGATCCAAATGCGGATTGCGAAGAGAAATAAAAATTAATAAGGAACAACATATTTCTATAGTATGAGTTATTTTATATGTTCTGAATTATATGTTTCTGTATGGTATTTAATTATAACACTTTACCGTCCATAAATGTTTCTGTTATTATAGAGTTATTATAGGGATTAATTCTATTAACAAGTTCATATTTTCATAATGTTAACTCTGAACAATATTTACGCCATCTATTTTATTTATTTTATTAATTATTATTTATTTTATTAATCTAATCTTTAAAGAATTGTATAAAAATATTGGAGATTACAGTAGTTCAATGTTAAATTTCCGTTTCAATTTTTACTTTATTTATTTCATTAATGGCGAAAGGATATCTATTATTGAAAAGATTATATAACAATATTAGAGCTTACAATAGCTCAACGTTAAATTTTACTTTCCACTATTATTACATTTCGTCGATGACTACTATTGAAAACATTATATAATAATATTAAAGCTTACACTAGTACAAACCGACACGTTTATCTCAATAATACAAACAACAAATCTATGAAAATCGGAGGTCAAAAGCCAATTTATAGACAACCGGTCGGTAAAGTGATAATATAAAAAACAAACCCCCAAAAATATCATACCCCGAGTGCAATAATTTCATCGGACACGACTCGCAAACGCTCTCGAAATTTTGTTCGCCCGTGAAAAAGAAACGAAACAGAAAATACAGAGCCTCTGTTATAAACAATATCGGCTGAACGAAATGAAATTAAACTGTCGAACGCACACGATACATTCTTCGCGCCAAGCGGTGCACGTAAAATTCGAAACTCCCCCCAAAACGTGGATCGTGGCAGTTAATGGGTTAATAAATTGCCGAAAGTTTCCGCAGACGAAGGGTCAGCGCGCGTCGGCCACGGTTTCGTTTGGACAACCGCAATTCGAACGCGAATTTCCCTTCGCCCTTACCGACGCCCCCCTCGCCCCCCGGTGAAACTCGATTCGCGGCGAACAGCCTCGCGACAAAAATGAATGGTTCGGGCGAGCAACGGCGTCGGGCGACGGTGATTTAAGTCACCGGGACGACGGCGTGTCGCTTCCGGAAACTTGGATTGTAATTTTCGTCGGCGGAGGAGGTGCGGGTTTCCCGGAACTGTGTACCGAACTTAGGTCTAAGGAGACAATATTTTATCTCCGCTCGTGTAATAAAGGGATCGATTCCGGCGGGAACCAAGCGTATTGAGCGGCCGAGTTCTCCGCGTGTAAATATTGTACAGACTCTTGTACCGCTGTCGCAATAGATTAGTTTCTAGAAAGTAAGAGGGGTTGCCGAAGGAAGCTCGCGCACGGGCCGGAAGTTTGCGGAACGGTGTGGATTCTTGTGATTCCGTGTAGTCAGACAGCTCTTCGCATAGGAGCGGACCAAACATAGGAGGTGGAGAGAGTCCCAGCGCTGAACTCGTAGATGTGTATATAAACGAACGATTGTTACTGTACAATAAATCGTATGTCATCATTCACTATTGGAAGGCGAACGATTATTTCTTCATACCTGTCTCATGTCGCCACCCGAGTTCCCTATCGACAAATCCCTTCTATCAAGTGTACCGGAAAATGATTGAAGAAAATGATAATATGTTTGTACACGTAATGATATTTACTTTAATTTAATATTAATTCAATATTAATTCACTTTAATTTAATATTATCCCAATATTAATTTATTTTCATTTGATATTAATTTAATATTAATGTAACTTATTTATTACGCTACAATTTCTATCATTACTTATTGCATTCTTGCACACGTAATGGCAATTTATGAATATCTTTTTTGACAAATATTGTCGAGCGACGGTTGATTATTAAAGACCCAAACGAAATCAGGTGAAATCAACGGTAAATTGATAAAACCAACATTCCCTTAGCATAATGGAAGTTAAACGGAGTCGAAGTTTCATCGGAGTTCCTTTTTACATCGTTCTACAAAAAGCTTAACAACTACTCTTAAAGTAATACCCTAGGGCGATAGGCTCTCCTTAATCTTCTTTCCTGGTCTTCTTTCTTGAGGCTTACATTAAAGACAAAAGTTTGGCAAAGGCAAGTATTGAATCTTTTGATTTTTTGAATCGACAGATTGGTCTATATAATTCTTACGCACAAGAATTGTATATGTATATATATACATATATACATATATAGATAGATAGATAGAGATAGAAAGAGAGAGGATTCTTGTATATAATTCTATATATCATTATATGTATAATAATTATATAATAACAATAGTAATAATAATTATTATTATTATAAACTTATTATAATGATTATAAATACTCTAAATGTGAATAAAAACTGGCTTTGAAAAATGGAACCTTTTCAGTCCTACCAGTAAGTACAAACATTGTGGATTGCGCTAAAATGCCAAACGAGTTAAAATACAATGAAATTTAACGTAATACCTTCATCTATCACGATCCTCTTCACTTCTTCTACAACAAATATCTGCAAAATATACAAAAATTGTCATTATTAATGTTTTCTGGCGACCCTACATTCTGTGGAGGTTTTCTTTATAAATAAACTAAGTAATTAAAATATTTCCACTCTACACTTGTAATTTAATTAAGTGTCCTATATCAAATTATTAAAATAATAAATTATTCCTGTTCAATAGATATGTGTTCTCTCTAAGAAAATTTATTATAAACTGAATGACACGTTGGTAGGAAACAATAACAGTTGAATCAATATTTACAAGGTTGCAAAACCTTATTCGTTAATTCAATCGATATTAATAAATTGTCGATACAACAGAAAACGTTAGTACGTGGCGCCTCTTGCGGAGAAAAAGTGAAGCTCCTTTTGATGTCCGTACAGCGCCAATTAGTGCAGTGACAAAACGCTCAAACTGTTAGCCAAATTCGACTGATGGTAAATTAGCGAACAGTTTGAGCGTTTTACCGCTGCACCAATTGGCGCTGGACGGATTTCGAAGAAAGCTTCATGGTTTTTCCAGTAGAGGCGTTACAATCGAATAAGGCTACCAATTTTAGCTTTTCGACACAGATGGCGTCATTAAATTATATTGTATACGAGGTTATGTTCACTGCATAAAAGATAAATTAAAAGTAAACGAATCATTGAGTGTTGTACCAACAAATTTTTCTAATCGGACTACAAAATGTCTACTCGGTGGTACGTACAATTATAGTAATACGCAAACAAGCAACGTTCTTACAATGCTGTTAAAAGAATTTTCTGAGATATTAGTATCGTATCCATTGTTATAAATATTGTCGGTCTTTAGGTATCCTTTGTACCAAATTGGAAATCCACAACTTAGAGTATTCCTCCCAAACTTTTGGATGAAGATTGTTAGCACTACCAAGCAACCAGACTCTGTTGTCACATTCCATTGTTCGATGGAAATGACAAAGCACGACATTCATAATTATTTAGAAAAGATCTACAATGTGACTCCGGCTGATGTTAGAACTAGGATTGCAATGGGAGATACAAAAATATGTCCAAAATATAAATGTGTAATTAAAGACGACGACTATAAAGTGGCTCATATTTCATTGGTAGGTAGAACATTTGTTTCTATTCACGTTTAATAAGAATTAAGCAGATTGTATTGATATATTCATATGTATTCTTTATAATTGCAGAAAAAGGGTCAGAAATTCACTTTTCCAGATCTGTTCCCACCACAAGAAGGAAAGAGTGAGGAAGAGCGCTTTGAGGAGACAATGAAGGAATATAAGAAATTTGTAGAACCAAATGATATGCCAGGTTTACCTACTTGGTTTAGGATATAAAATACGATTATACATTTAGAAGAAAATAAATCCCATTTAATCTTATGCATAAATTATCGAGTACCTTTACATTTGATAGCTTAGCTTAGTACAAATATGTGTATAAAAAATAAAACATACCGCAAATGGATATATGATAAAAATAAAATAATGTATATACACATAAGAAATGATACGCATGTTCTAACCGTCTAAGCTTACATATTTAGAATAGATTGGTCTCTCGAATAACTTCAAAACTCAGTCAACATATATCCATATGTTCTGCATTGTGGACATTGTGCAATGTCAAGCAAGAAGATTGTCTGAAAAAGGAGAAAAAAGCAAACAGTATAAATTGGCAGGTCACAGAGACCAATATTGCACTTAAAAGATGGTTATCAAAAAAGGCAACAAACCTGTGGATGAACAGGACAAAAGTAACGTACTCTGCCTGTTGTCAAATATCCGCAAACATTGCAAAGCACGTATGAATGAGGCCTGTTGCAGAGACATTTATCAGGCAGCAAAGAACTAATTGCCATTCCTCTGCCTCTGGCTACCCTCGGAGGAGTCCGGTTTTCGGAAAGCGGTCCGGTCAACATTCTGCAAATTACCCTGTCTAATTAATTCTAGAAATAATCAGCGCGAAAAATAATTACTCTTAAGTAACATAAACTCCATGCAAGCAGTAAGTGATCTGGCATCTTTCTAGAAAGAGCAGGCAAAAAAGCGTTAAATTAAACGGGCACTTTCTATATCATATATCCCGTCTGTGCATAAACGGTTCGTTAACGAACGACTGCACTTCGAATTGTAAATTCATGACACAAATTCCTACGTGCGAACGTGATTCATTCTGTTCTATTCGCGCCGTCTTAATTTCCGGCTGACCGGAACATCTCTTACGTACCCGTTGTCTGATTTCTGATTGTTCATTTGTGCACACGATCTAATAAGACGCCAGTGTAACGGTCATTTACGACGTTGTCCGCAAGTTACCGCTGAATCAAATCACTGCGAAGAAACGTCTTCTTGAATGAGAGTGACTTCTGAATGCGTTCAAACTTCGAATCGAAGATTACATGGAACCCTGTCTCTGTTAATTAAAATTATATTACACTGGCAGTAAAATTAACCGTTGCGTAAAAGGTGTCGACTACTTACTTGTAATGTTAGAAGTTCTCGTAATATTAGACGGCAGTTTTCATAATTCCTTCGAGTGTAAATATACATTAGCATCGACCGTTACTTAAGAACACAGCGAGCACTGTAAAATTGTCATGGTCAAGTATCGACACAACGAAAGAGCATACAGATGAAATAAAAACACGAAACAGATTTTTTCGCATGAAAACAACCTAAGCACGTTTTTTTCCTAGTGGAACCACTGCGAGATCGGGGACGTCTGACCGGTCGAAACACCGCCGCGCTTCTGACAAATGTATATAGCCCCCCCAAGAAATAGGTCCAACTTTATAGAAGGAAAACGTTTGAACCTGTCGATTATCGAGTGACCAGTACCAAAACATAAACGAGTCAACTAACCTACGGTACAACCGAACGCTACTCTATTCTACATGAATTTTTACAAGTATTTTATTTAATAAATAACAAATTCTTGAAAAGAATGCAGCGTTTTTCTTCGTAATGAAGTTTTGACTGTAATCGTGTTATGGCGAGGAGGTAAAATTAAGTGTTTTCATCGTTTTTCATGCTCTTAATGTTCGAATACAATATGCATTATTACTATTATTATTATTATTATTAGATTGTGTATCAGTGGGATTAAGATTTTTGTGCGAAATAAAAATGTTTGCAAATAATATAGGGGACAGAAATCCAATAGAAATTTATTACCCACTTGCATGATTTGAATAAGTCTTTGAGTTGACTTGATATAAATTAAATTCAAACAAGTAGCACGTAGAATATAAATGTTTGCATTGCTTTTAATATTATTAATAATATGGCTTAGATCTTTAATTAAAAGACGCAAGTAAAGGTCAATGTTTACTGGTTTAAAAACAAAATGATCGCACACTTTCGTCCTAATTGCGTTCCGAGTAAGAAGTATTAAAAATCCGTGTATCCACGGCGAATCGATCCAACTTGTGCTAACACATGGCGTCCGGTGCTATCGCCGAAGGCAAACGTACCGCGAATTTAAGTTTATCCACCAATTACGGCAGGTAAAATGAAAAAACAGCTTGAAAGAATTCATTCCAAAGTTCGCTTTAACGAAACTTTTCAATTTAAATGAAACTCTCGTCAGTTCTATTCTCGACAAACTACTACATTGGATCATAAACAATCGTCTGCCTTTCTCAAGTTACAATCGATCCAATACATTCAACAGTTAACGATAATTGACTATTTGTTTATGCAGGATATCAACTAATGCGGGGGACAGGAAAGTCTCATTTTGCACAGACGTCGACAAGTCGATAATCGTGCACAATTTCGAGAAACGAGGATGGGTGCAGGTCGGGCCGGAGGACGACTGGAATTTTTATTGGTAAAGAAGAAAAATGACGAGTCGATTTGATCGATAGGAACGAACGAATAAATATTGACTGGCTATTGTTGCTACAGGGCGGCCACTCAGTCTTGCAGGACGATATTCAGCGTAGAAATCGGATACAGGATGGACGACAAACAGTGCGTTATTTTCCGTCCAAAATAGCAATAAATATTGATAACCATTAATCGAGCACTACGCGGTATATTTTCTTGGCCTAGAATGATCAATCATTTCCCGAATCATTACGAACTCACGCGGAAGGACCTGCTCGTGAAGAATATCAAACGGTATCGGAAGGAACTGGAACGAGAGGGAAACCCATTGGCGGAAAGAGGAGATGGTCCAGTCAAATATCTTTACCTTGACTTCATTCCTGTCACGTTTGTTCTACCAGCAGGCACAGTATCATTTTTTAACTGTATAATAACTTACTATTGACGAAACCGTTACATTTATTAGCGGTAACTCAATATGAAATAAATTTAGTCCTATCCACAGATTACAACATGTTCGTAGAGGAGTACCGGAAGTCTCCCCAAAGTACATGGATCATGAAACCGTGTGGAAAGTCTCAAGGGGCTGGGATTTTTCTGATCAACAAGCTAAGTAAGCTGAAGAAGTGGTCCCGAGAAGCGAAGAACCCGTTCAATCCGAATTTAACCAAGGAATCGTATGTTATATCTAGGTAGGCATCGTTTGCTTGTCGGAGAACAATACAAATGAAATATTATTTATTGTAATACGTTTATAGATACATTGACAATCCCCTTTTAATCGGGGGCAAGAAGTTCGATCTACGATTGTACGTTCTCATCACGTCCTTTCGACCGTTGAAGGCCTATCTGTTCAAGCTGGGCTTCTGTCGATTTTGCACTGTCAAATATGACACTAGCATACAAGAATTGGACAACATGTACATACACCTCACGAACGTGTCTGTGCAAAAGCATGGCGTGAGTTCTGCTTCGACGGAGCTTCAAATTTTTAAAAATCTCTGTTGACTGGAGACATTATCGCCGCATTGCATTCTAGCCCTTTATCCTACGGTTTTTGTCGCGAAGCAGATGATTTTAACAAAAAATGGTCAAGGTGTGCCTAAACCGATTTATTTCCGGCTACGACCCGCGGCAAGTGCTTTACTGCTTGCACGCAGTCAGCGACCATGCTCAGGTAAAGCAGGTAATTAAGAGCCTTTAATTGTTTGCCCTTTAGGAGGAGTATAACTCGAAGCATGGTGGCAAGCTGAGCGTGCACAATTTGAGATTGTACCTAGAAAGCACTCGGGGAAAAGCAGTCACGGAAAAACTGTTCGCCAATATCACCTGGTGCATCGTCCACTCTTTGAAAGCTGTCGCCCCGGTCATGGCGAATGATCGACATTGTTTCGAATGCTATGGTTACGACATCATCATCGACAACGAGCTGAAACCGTGGCTCATAGAGGTTCCTTTAATCCTGTGTTTATCATTCTTAGTGATCGGATCGATACCGATATTCAAGCGATTCGACAGTACTCAATAGAAAGTATCAATATTTATTTGATACTTCTATACATGTATCAATATTTGTTTGATACTTGATGAATTTTTATTTTTATTATCTGATTTTCTTCAAAACAAATTTGCTTTCTTTTTAAGTTGGAAATAGCTGATATACTATAATAGCATTCCTTCAACGAACGGTATACGCTTAATAAAATGTCCCATCTGTTAGGTTTACAATTTCTTAAAATCATAACCGTGTTTTTTTCGTCAATAAAGTAATTACTGCATTTTCGCACAATAAAACATCGCATGCCTCATCCACAACACGTTTTCGGTTTATAGCAAGCCACCAGCTGGCACCGTCTCGTTCACCCGCTACCTGCGGGCACTGTCTCTTTTCCTTTTGCCAGGTAAACAGTTTCCTTTAG
This sequence comes from Augochlora pura, assembly GCF_028453695.1. Lineage (NCBI taxonomy): Eukaryota > Metazoa > Arthropoda > Insecta > Hymenoptera > Halictidae > Augochlora > Augochlora pura. The sequence continues at coordinate 2,016,030 of NC_135777.1, forward strand.
TTTCTTTTTATTAGTTTTTCCAGACTGGAATCGATTAGTATTGATCCGGTATCGAACCGATCGCTGACCAGTCTTCCTTTGATCATTTTTCCACTTCTAAAAAGCAAGCTCTTTTGCATCCCCGTTGCTATAACAAATGACTGCACATAATCTCGAAAAACACACAGTACCATTTATCATATGTATATCTGGGAGTCAAAGAACAGCTATAGCGTTAGGGGCTTGATTCCCCTACAAACGAGGTCCTGTTTTCCCCAACACCGAGTGTCATTAGTAAAGGACCTCTCCATCCGTGTCAGTTTCAAATTACGTCAGAGGGTGAGAGTATGTGGAAACGAGGGTATCGTGAAATGTCAGCCGCGAAAGTGTAAACAGGGAAAGGTAGTGAAAACTGACTCCGACGGGAGAACAGATTTTGGGAAACAATTATGCCCGGACGATCACTCCCTAAACTCTTAACAACTGTTTTTTTTTACTAATTCTAGGTGAACGCTTCTCCATCGCTGACTTCAACGACGGTGAACGATAGGATCTTGAAGTACAAACTGATCGACAATATAATATCGATCGTTGTGCCTCCGGACGGCGTCCCGGAGTAAGTTCTACAATCAATTACATTTCCACACCTTTCAGCTTATTGCATCACCTTTCATTATTTTATTGGTAGCGTTAAGTGGAACAAGTGCCCACTTCCAGAAGCCTTAGGCAATTTCGAACTACTTTTGGATGAAGAAATCTGCGCGCAAGAGGAAAAAGACAACTCTAATAAGAATCGAGCATCTTCGAGTAAATGGAAGTAACTGTTTAATCAGAAACAGTTGAAGTGTACTTCTCGGAAGAATAAAAATTATAAGTGTGAGGATACGATCGACTCGAGCGATTTCATTTAGCTCTGATAAGTGCATCACCGCACATTAACGCGAAGGAAATATTGCAAAGATTGTTCCTTTGTTTTCTGTTAGCTTCTTTTATAAAACTATTTGAATTAGCACAGTCGGCGATCGGTACAATTTGTAGAATCCAGCAAACTTAATTGCTAGTGTTTAGAACAATCGTATCAAATATCCAAACACTGTTCGGATCGTGTGCCGAGGGAGGGTTCAAATTGCGAAGCATGCGTAGACGCAGGGAATAGGTTCCGCGATCAACGCGCATGTACTAAAACTTCCAAATGCGTGTCTCTCAGAGTATTTTCCTTGCACCTGCATGAAATCTGTTGATAAATCGAGATTCTCCGTAAATACGCGTCGCAGTCGTCACGTTGACAAACACGTGTTTATCCAGGCGGACTTATAAATTGCGTTAAATTCTCGCGGATGCGTTATGTCCGTCCGCATATAAGGGTGAATACCTCGCGGGGGTGGCTTAGATATGTTCGAACCGGTGCGGCGCTCTGTCATATGATCCGCTAAATTCCTCATCGAACTACAGACGAACATTATTTCTATAAACTTCTCTCTCCAATCTTCCAAATCATGCATTTGAATCATCGAATCATGTGGGTAAAACGTGTAGCTTCGCGATGTTAAAAGAAATTATAGTGACCATGGTGGGTGCTCCGCGGTATCGCGCGTTCTCAGTGTTTGTGAAGTTTCTGGTTCTTGCTGGGATTTCTCGGGCACTTGGATACGTCAACGTCTCCATGGGTAAGGGTCTGTTTTTCCTTCGATTTTTTTCTAGAAGTCGTAACTTCTTCGACAGATTCTAACGTTTTTCTAATTGTCAGTCTACTATCGAATTTCGTTTCCACAAAATTTCTACTACGATTCACGCACGTTATTGTTCACGTAGCTTCTTCAGGGACCAATAACAAATAATTCCTGTCTGTGAAAAATCCAAGAACGTTATACAAGAGAAGGACAAGTGACTCTTCAAATGAAAAATAAATGTGTATTTGTCTATATTTGCAAGCATGTGCTCTATCTCAGTCTTCGTCCAAACTTTTCTAAAAATAACTTGAAAGTCTGTTTAAACGAACAACGCGCATAAAGGTGTGATCGCAACAACGCATTAAATCGAACGAAGAAAATCCATCCGATCAGCGAGCGAGGCTGACAAAACGTTGTCCCTCTCGTCCCTTTTTTCGGTGTCACGAGCAATTGCGCGTATGAATGAAATAATCATCGTTTCTGTGCGATTTGTTACGACGACCGAGAGCAGGGAAAATCGTCCGTTCGAGTCTCGATCGCTGCAGCTGCTAGACACCCATTTCCCTAATCGATCTCGCGCCTACCCCGTTCTTATCTCAACGGTTTCTGGGATCCACGCAGCGGATCACGGGAACAGCCCGAGAATCTACAATGTCGGTGTCCTGATGGCCTCGCACCTGAACAGCCCGTTCGATCTCGAGAGGTGCGGACCAGCCGTCGACTTGGCCTTGGCCGAAGTGAACGACTTCCTGAACGTGCACAACGTGCAACTGCGCAAAGTCCAAGGAAGGTAAGGCGGCTCCGACACATCCTCGTAAACGGTTCCCCCGTTCATTTTCAGGAGCATTCCCTAGCTTCTTTGAACCGGAAAAAATATCAAACAGGGAAAAAAGAGGGCCGCGTTTTGTCCTAGATACCGACGACCCTGTAAGTTGATCCGCGTTCTGACCACGCGTTCCACCATCGCTTCCACGTCATTACATTAATCCAATTGGACAGACCGTTTGCATAAAAAAATCCGGGACTCCGATCCGCCGCGGGAGAGCTCGTGCTCCGATACGGTTAAGTGAAATCGTCCAAATTCTGCGTGGGCAGTCTCGGATAAAGCTTTTTCTCTTCGCGAACAAATCGACCAACCCCAGAATTTTCTACCAGAATTCGACGAAGTTTGGCGCTTATTTATTATATTTATAATTGTACGACACCTCTGTGCTGAATAATTTATTTCATAGTGATTCGAATGTTTTGTCGTCGATAATTTCTTAAAAGGTAAAGCAATCGAGGTCTTTATCGTCGGATCGATATAGATTTTATCGTATCGATATAGAAAGCAGGGATGAACAGCGCGAAAATTCTTAAAAGCAGTGAATAATAAGATCAACAGTGGCAGCAAACTGTCTGCTTCGTTATCTCTGGTCGCAATCTTCTACGCCTAACCGTTTTCGGCAGGTCATCCCGCTGCCGAAAACGGTGGGGCAGGTTGATGGTTATCGAAAGCAAAGAATACCGCGCAGGAACAAGAGCGAACGACTTGATGGATGATCACGTTCCGGGGACGCAAACATCGCGCGATCGAATCACCGGGCGAGGGGGAGACAATCGAACCGCTTGTATAGACAAGGAGAGGAATCCTGGAGAGAGAATCCGTGGATGCGACCTGTGATCGATAATTGGGGGTCACGGAATGCTGTGTCACTCCAGTTGTAACTAACAATTTGGCATAATGATAGATCAATCGTGGCATCGGTGAATGGGCAATGATTGCACCCTGACCGATACGCGAGGAATTACCGTCTTCGGCTGTCCCCTTCGTTAACGAATCATAATGCGATCGGCACCCGCTGGGAAATTAAACATTTCGCTTTAGAGAAAATCCTCGATGAAATCCCGATCGCCGAGGATTACTTCGCTGATCCGATTTTTATTAGAACGGCTAACGTTGTATAGATTCGCTGTTCTCTTTGGGAAATTGTGAACGACAGAACACTCTGATCACGTTGTAGCTGCAAAGAACGAGAAAGGAATATTATATGAACAAATAGTCTTTCAAATACACGTAAGAAATGATTAGATCACGTTAGTATGAAATTGTTCAAAGTGTCCGTTTCACTGAGGTGTCCAAACTTTGATACGTTAATTGTATCAAAAAATGTTTCGAGAAACGTTATTAAACATTTTAATTTCGACCACGGTACACATTTTTTAAATGGCAGTAGAAGAATTTACTCCCATTTTGTTAAACGACAACGCGAATTTTCCAGAAAGTTACAACGATTGTATAAAAGCATCTGTGAAGACAGTTATTTGCTAATGCTTCCAGCTTCTGTATTTTGTTTTAACTAATATAACAATACGATTCAAGTAACCCTTTGCGGTCGTATGTCTCTACTCTCACAACCAACGCTTTTTTACCGTTCCGGTCGTATGTCTGCTCTCAATCACCACAGCAAGGAACCATACTAATCTTATACTTTATTCAATCGTGTCTCAGTTTACAGTTTCTCTGAACGAAACTGAACGTCTAAAGAACCTATTCACGAACCAATATACGGTGCTCCTATCAATTGGAGATAACGGAACCCAGTATAAACAAAAGCTGTCGTCCATCACCCCATGTAAGACGCCGTGGCGAGACAGTCGCCTTTTGAGCGTAGAGAGATCGACAAGGTTCGAAGATGTACTTTGTAGAATTCCAAATAATATTTTACGCATTGTGTTTAATTGTAATTAGGCATTTTCGCTTCTTAAAACATTTCAAAATAATACTTCAAATGTTATTAATTTCCAGAAAAGCAAGCATCGCAAGCACGATTTTAATGTTATATTCAGTAATAAGTACTAAAGTATATATAAGTACTAAATAAGTACTAAACGTCACAGCGTGAAAGGGGGGAAGTGCAATGGGTTAAATCATAACAGATTTCTAATAGAAAACATAAAGTACATATAAATGAAAATGCAATGAAAAATGATCATTCGAAGCTTGCGAGTTCCTGGAATCAGGCTGGACGGAAGAGTGGGCTTTGGTAGAACTAATTAGACGATTCTGATTTTTCGGGGGCGCGTTAGCTATCCATCATGCAGCGGAGCAATGGCGCCTGGCCTGGCCGCGGACATGTACTTCCGGGACAACGTGATAGCGTTCGTAGGTCCTGCGTGTGCGTTCGCCCTGGAACCGGTCGCGAGGCTCGCGGCATATTGGAACACGCCGATTATCACAGGAATGGGAGACCAAGTATGTTTTCGCACGATCGACGCGATGAATAAAAGATCCTCTCAGATTATATAATCGTAATATTTTCCAACGGACAAGCCACCGTCGGAAGGCGAGTTGTCCGTAACCTCCGGCATCCTCGGCAGAATCAATAAATGGAAAAACGAAAGCTCGGTAAGGAAACTGGCGTTGGACTCCAGGAGATCTGTGTTTGCATGGCTCTTTCCTCGTTAACGTTAATCGATGGCGTTTCCCGTAATTATCGCGTGCGTGGCCTTTAGTCCTTCGGAGGAGGAACACGAGACGCTTCTCGTTCCTTCATTCCACCTATCTCTGTAGCACCCCGTGTATTTACGACTCCATTAGTATTCTTAATTAACCGTGGCCTTGTTAGAACAACCACAGTTTATCCGGTTTACCAGGTGGCCTCGTAGTTTCGTTTTACAGCTTCCCCTTGCTTCTCGTTAAAGGGCATTTTCAAGGACAAGAGCAAGTATCCCACCCTGACCAGGATGTCCTACTGCCAGTGTCGGCTGCGATTGGTCTTCTCCAGTATCTTTAAAGAGTTCGGCTGGTCACACGTGGCCTTGATACTGGACAGATCGGATCTCTTCTCCTGGACCGTGGGCAAGAATTTGGAATACGGTCTGAGGAAGGAAAAGCTGCTGAAGTATATCAGAGAACTCGATGGCAACTCAGCGCACGAGTCTTATCAGTCTTATCTGGAGGATGCTAGCATGTATGCCAGAGGTAGACGACGAGCTTCTAGTCCACCGTGTTACAAATAAATAAGCAAGGATTCTAAGACGCTTCGCGTTCCTCCATAGTGTTGATCCTTAGTGTCCGTGGGACCTTGGTCCGGAAGTTTATGCTAGCTGCTCACGATTTGGGGATGACGAGAGGAGACTGGGCGTTTCTCGATGTCGAGATATTTCAGGTAAATGGAAAGTCTGAACACCAAGTGATCCAAGACGATCGTGATCATTTTTTTATCTCGATTAGGGTTCCTACTGGGGCGATCACGACTGGGAAGTCGGCGATAAAGACGATGCAGTGGCAAGGAAAGCTTACGAAGCGCTGCTGAGGGTGTCCTTACTACAACCCACGAGCCCGAGGTTCCAGGATTTTGCGGAGACAGTGCGACAAAGGGCGCAAACCGACTACAACTATACCTTTTCCGAAGGGGAGGAAGTATGCATGATTCGAATTAACCATTCGCGAAGAAAAATTAAGACGTTTATAAAGAGAAGTAATTTGTCGAAAAGTTAGCTTAATGTGCACATCTACACTACAGGATAAAAGTTAATCAATTTTACATATCCTTAGCATTTGAGTAAAACTTGATACACTAACAATATTAATATAATAATATTTAATAATGCGATACTTTAACAATATTAGAGGCAGTTGGAGCAATCGTTGAACTACGACAAACCTTATTGGGAGTGGACAAATTTATATTTGGCCAGTTTATGAACATTTTTGCACTTTTAACAAGGCTGACAGTAGTTTCACAATTGTTCTAATTGCATTTAATATAAGAGACAGAATCTTGTTCTGCTTTCCAGGTGAACTTCTTCATCGGAGCCTTCTACGACGGAGTTTATCTGCTTGGCATAGCTCTGAACGAAACCTTAGCTGAGGGAGGCGACATACGGGACGGCATTTCAATAACTAGGAGGATGTGGGATCGCGACTTCATTGGTATTACGGGGCACGTGAGGATCGACGACAATGGTGACCGCGACGCCGACTACAGTATCCTGGATTTAGATCCTATCACTGGAAGGTCAGCGGCAATTAAGCCGGCAATTCCTTCGACTGTTTGCCATGCTAATCAAGCCCCCATTCTCCGGCGGTCCGGCCGTCGAGAATTTAGTTACGAGTTTGCATTAACATACCCTGAATAATGTTTGATGATATTAATTATGGGGACAAAAATTCGCCAGGTTCGAGGTGGTCGCTCATTATCTTGGATTGAATCGGGAGTACAGCCCTGTCCCCGGAAAGAAAATCCATTGGCCAGGAGGTCGGGAGGGACCTTCGGCTGACGTTCCGGAGTGTGGATTCTTGGGGAACGATCCTGCTTGCACGTCGAGGACGGAGGCTTACACCTTCGTTGCTTACACGAGTCTAGCGCTCGCAGCCTTCTTGCTGGCTGCTATCGCTGCCACGTGCGTTTTGTACAGGCAGGCAAATTTTTATCTTTCAGCGTACAGAGCGTTCTCATGTTAGAAATTCTTGAAGCAGAATCTGTCTTCTTTCAGTTTGTTGGATTTTGTGCTGCTTGTTCTGTGTTAGTATATTTGAAGCGATCGATTAGTAACAAGTTATTTCTATGAAGAATAGTAGTTATTTGTATCAATTCGAAATTAGCTACTTGTGGGATGATGCACCTTTCCAGCTTTGAAATTGAGTCGCTAACTAGAATGGATTTTTCTCAGACACTTGAGATTGTCAGCGGATCTGAACAACATGTCCTGGAGGATCAGACCTGAAGAGCTGCTATTGGAAATAGGAAAGCCGTTCTCATCAAAGATCAATTTGCACCAAGCTATATCCGAGGTGCATTTGCCGCATTACTACCTTTTAATTTAAGAGACGAATCAATAGTTAGAAAATATTATTTCTGATAAAAGAATTTTGGATTGGAGCAACGTATTCGAAGAGGATCGCAGCTAAGCTGCGACTCCTTGCCGTTGAACACAGTGTTTACTACGGTGGGGATTTACAAAGGTGAAAGGGTGGCTATCAAGAAGATCACCAAGAAGAAGGTGGTGGACATCACGAAGAAGTTACTGTGGGAGATCAAGCAAGTGAGGGACGTTACTTCGGAAAATACCGTCAGGTACAGTAATAATCTAAACGTATAGCGTCATACAAGTGATACGAACAACTTTTATTTCGCACGATGATTTACAGTCTACTGATAATAAAAATTAAGCTGTAGATCTTTATACAAAATGAAAATTGTCTCTGTCAATTTGAAGAAACTCATGACAAATATAAATGCCAATGTCCTTTAATGATCTTAATAAGTAAAACATGGTATACTTATATCCTAAATATACAATATTCTATGATAAAGTTTGCAGTGTAATAAAAGTATATTATTCTTGCGCGTACTTACGTAGGTTTATCGGCGCCTGCCTCTGTTCTCCGTCACCAACGGTGCTGATCCTGACAGAGTATTGTCCCCGCGGATCCTTGAAAGATGTGCTGGAGAATGACGCTATCAAACTCGACTGGAACTTCCGGATGTCTTTGATTCACGATATAGTAAAGGTGAACCCGTCGTGAAAATATATTAATTAATTGCAGCATAGATATTAGGAGTATTTCAATTTACAGGGGATGTCTTACCTTCACGCTAGCGAGGTTTCAGCCCACGGTAAACTGAGGTCCTGTAACTGTCTGATCGACGGCCGCTTTGTCTTGAAGATTTCAGACTTCGGATTGAAGACTTTGACTACGCCTTCGGACTTAATCATGGACGACGTTTATTACACTAGTATGTTGGTGATAATGTGGCAATCTACGTTCAATAAGAACATTCTGTTTAAAAATCACTGATACCGGAGATAATGATTGTTTCTTAGAATTACTATGGATCGCACCGGAACTGTTGCCGTTGACCGTGACACCAGGAAGCGCGGCGACGCAAAAAGGAGATGTTTACAGCTTCGCGATCATTTTGGAGGAAATCGTGGTGCGCGGCGGTCCTTATGAGACTGTCAAAGGGTTTATAACTCCTCAAGAGGTATAACTGATCAGGAAAATACGCCTAAATTAAACAGTGATTGATCATTTACGTTACAGATTGTCAGCCGCGTCGCAGGGTCCGAAACGCCGCCTTTCAGACCGGAAGTGACACCGAAGGACTGTCCTCCGGACATCCTATTTCTCATGGAGAAATGTTGGAACGAGATAGTAGATGAACGACCCACTTTCCACGCTATTCGTGGCACAATACGAGGCATTATGAAGTAAAAGTTATACTTTCTCAAGAAAAATTACCATTACATTAAAATTGCAAATATCAGCGAGGTACAGAGAAAACTTTATAATTGGAGTACCATAATTCAAAGTTAAATGCTACAGAAGATACAATAACAAATTCTGAATATTTAAAATGCATGATGCTAGAGAAATCATTAAGAATGTTTTTATATATCTCGTAATTGCAAAAAACTTAGCTTATTTGTTTCACAGGGGCTACTGCGAGAACCTGATGGACGACTTGTTGAGGCGAATGGAGCAATACGCGAACAATTTAGAGGCCCTAGTCGAGGAGAAGACGGAGCAATTAAGTTTAGAAAAACGCCGAAGCGAGGAACTCCTCTATCAAGTCTTGCCTAGGTGGTTCTATATACTTTACAATAAACCGTGTTACTTCAAATTAATGAATACAAATTGTTGAAACTAAATTTTAGGCAAGTTGCATGTCAACTAATGGCAGGAGAAATGGTCCAGCCCGAGCAATTCGAATGCGTGACAATTTACTTCAGTGATATAGTCGGATTCACTGCACTTTGTGCTCAAAGTACGCCGATGGAGGTGGTAGACTTCCTGAATGACCTCTATAGCACTTTCGACCGAATCATCGAATTCTACGACGTGTATAAGGTACGGTCTCAGCGACGCGCCTGAATTTTGTATGAAATTAATTGAAGTCGACAATCGCAGGTGGAGACAATAGGAGATGCGTACATGGTGGTTTCCGGTTTACCAGAAAGGAACGGCGATGGCCACGCGAAAGAGATTGGCTTGATGGCGTTGACTATACTAGACTCCGTGAAATCGTTTACTATAATGCATAAACAAAATGCTCAGTTGAGTGTCAGGATTGGAGTACATAGCGGGCCTGTTTGCGCTGGCGTGGTGGGCCAAAAAATGCCCCATTATTGTCTATTTGGGGATACGGTGAACACAGCATCGAGAATGGAATCCTCGGGCCTACGTAAGTAATTAAAAGTTTGAAAAAATATTTGCGAAAGTTGAAAGAAATTTAAAAAACTTTTTGTTGGCGCAGCGTTGTGTATACACGTATCTGAAGCAACGAAATGCATACTGGACAAGTTTGGTACCTTCGATCTGGAGCTGAGGGGTGAGGTGGAGTTGAAGGGCAAGGGAAGGGTCACTTCTTACTGGTTGAAAGGATGTTCGGAATCGGATCCTAGGCCACCAACTCCGAAATACAGAAGGCACAGCGCTAGTTCACCGGAGAACAACTTGAATCCTCTGATCTTCCCGCCGAATAACACAAACGGGCCGAAAACAAACAACAACACATTCATCAACTTGTCCGAGCTACAATAGGGCGACGCGATTGTTAATCATAATTATAATAAATTTATTTAATTTTCATCTATTACAATGTGTCGAAAATTAAGATATTAAGTGTATGACATAGTAAGTTTTAAATATTAACAAAAAAGATGTGTAACAGACATCGACCGGCAGACACGCGGGCTGAACGATTGTCCACTCTTGATTGCACGCCTATATGCAGAATGTAATCTTTAATTTTTATCAGCGCAAACTACTGTCGAGGGACGATTCATTCATCCCACCTGTCCGACGACGGCGATCTACGTAATAAAGCTTGCTCTGTTTTGGCTCAAAGAAACAGCAAAGTGTAAAAACGAAGTCTTGAATCAAGCTGAATTGTCATTTTTCTTTTCATTTCCAAAGTAAATTGCATACTAGTTTCGCTACAACTTTGTGCCGCGCTATGTTTTCTCTTATTAACACAGTGTACATTGTCAGTGTATATGCGTGTATAGACTACAGCAGAATTAGCATCTTTAGTTTTATTATCGTTACGATCATCGCTACTATAATAATTGATTATAAATCTCTGTGATCTATGCTCTTATCGCTGTTAAATCTAAAATGTTATGTCAATAAATCATTTGCCACCGAATCTTGACAACAATAATCACGGTGTGAAACTACTTGGACGCCAAGAACATTATTAGTCTGGAAAAAAGAAAGATTGTTTGAGAAGTTCTTTGTTTTATGAAATAATGGAATTGATTATGCAATCGAATCTTACCTGAAACTAATTGCCCTGGCAGCAAGAAGTCTATTGCACTCCGCCGTGTCCGGTAAAGGTAGAGGTAAGTAAGGGCTTTCGTTCTCCTGTTCGGTGAACTCGAATCTGTGGATTCTTGGTTGTACTTTCATGTCCCCGAAAGGTCCCTTCAATATTAGATAGTGAAGCGGCAAAGGGTATGTTGTCTTTGTCTTCAGGATCAGCTAAAAAAAAAGGGTAATAATCATTCGTATTACATAATGTCTTCTCATATAGATTAGCCGTTCAGTTCGTAGGTACCTGATAAGTCATGTCCCTTTCAGAGCTCTGGGTGGGATCACGCTGACTATTATTGATCCTCGCTTTGACAACCCATTGATTGTTGAACGCCGTAAAACGAGAAGTTTCATAAAAGAGTTTATGGACAAACTCGTCTGTACGATACGGCTTCATTTGTAAATCTATAAACGACGAAATTCTACAAATAGATTACACCCGAGATCTCTGTTGCGGGATGAGAATGGAAAGCTTATAGGGGATTAATATCTGAACTTCTAAGGTAGTTAAAGCTAACGCGCTTGATGAAAGGGAGCAACTGTTCCTGCTGCTGCTGGACAAGGCAGAAAAGAAACAGGTATAACAAACATGTTCTGTGTCTGGGTAAAAGATAAATGGATGATCAATTTAGTCAAATGAGAGATTTGAAGGCCTTAATACATGAGAAACAGATACAGACCGTTAAATGTGATTTTCTCGTAGGACAAAAGATCAAAGACATTGTCATACAGCCTACGTTCCTCAAGAGTACGGGCGTCGATGTCGCGCAGAGCCTCCATAACGTCCAACCCTGTACGATGAGGATGAACGCACTGTGCTTCATGTTCTGGACGTTCGTGGTTGGGTCCACGCCATGGACAGCCGATTCTACTGTACTTGCAACTGGATATTCTATAAACAGACAATAAACATCGATGTCAGAGATATTGCTCGTTTAAAGGTGATTGACTATGCTTACCTTTCTTCACACATTGTCTCTTCATGACGCTCCAAGGAGTTTCTTGGAAACTCCTTAGCGCAATACTGACATTCAGCTGGTAACTCAGACACAGCTTTCTCAACTGCCAGATTTCGAGATGGAGATGTTCTGCTGATCTCGATTCTGCAGTTGGGACACGTTGCCATTTCATCTCTTAGCCTGGCATCTGCGAGGACATGAGTGAAGCAACCGGCACACATCAAGTGTCCATTTGTACACTGTGAACATTGTTGCAGCATGTATTACTAGCATTCTCGTCTTGGAGCTTCTTGAAAAGATAAACCTAGTTTTGTTGAAACATGTTAACAAATCCAAGGTATATATAGTTTGTGACAAGGTATGCACAACTTTATGCAAAATTGAATTTCATTCTTTATGCTCTCAATAAACGGTGCGAAATTATTTATTTTGCACAAGTTATATCATACTATGCTCCTTTCTCAACAGATACATACAACCCTCTCAACGATATTTAACAAAACTAGAATAACAAAACTAATACCATGTATATTACCATGATTTTGATGTTTTTTAAACCTGAAACACAAAATCGTAGTAGTACTATTAATAAGTCAAGTAATCATTGGTACAAAACCGGTAGGTTTAAATCAATGGTGAATGCCATCATTAATGCTGCCAATATATCAATAATAGAAAGGAATAGAACGGGATAATGATGCATGGGATAAGTGAAAAAGGGTTTCGTATGCGAAATAACTAACTAATAACCTTTCAGAATATTTATTTTGTTTAATTGCTCGTCAACTATACATGTTATACAGATCTTCTAGAAATACGCTTTCTCTCTCTCACTCTCACTCTCTCGCTGTTTATTATAAGCAATGAACATCAATTTCGCATGGGTCTACAATCACTTTTCCTAGTAACTAGATTTTTGGATGTTTTCTCCATTTAGATTAAATTCTTACAATAAAACACAATACTTTGTAATGGGAAGATATCATTATCATAGTAAGTGCTAATAACTATGATTGGTCTGGTGGCTTAACTGTCCCTTTACCTCCCTAACAACTGACTGACTGATCACTGGAATACCAACAAGAATGAAGTTGAAGTTTGAATTACTTGTGCACACTTATAAAAAACAAATACTGTGTGTACTGTCTACAAATCCACAGATATGTAAGTACAACTTGTGAACCATGGTAAATAAAAAATGGTACAGTATGCACCAGACGGCGCACTGTATAACTTACATGTAAGAGCCTCTATTGTGATAGGACAAACGCAACATTCCTCCCAGTGTTTTACAGTTAATGGAGACACTGAATATAGAATGCATTACATATGTGTATATATATATTTCAGTTAATAGAATTCAAAAGAAGAACGACAGAAAACAAAATATAATATTATAGATAGACTGGAATAGCTACAAATTTAATGACAAGGAAGTGTTCTGTAAAAAAATATTACTAAAAAATGAAATTGTTACTTGGGCATGCATACATACAATAATTCTCTTTGGTTTATTTAATTCATATAGGTTCTCAAAATTCGCATAAGTGTACATTTGTAATGAGAATTACTTTACATGCATGCATAAATAGATTGTATTGTAAACCATATTCATTGATGTTTACAATACAAGCTTGATGCAGAAATTGAGGATTGTAATATATAAAAATTCTACGTTAAAAATTTATTTTGTAAAGCATACTATATAATAATGTATATTTCTTTCTATAAATTAGGAGTTCTGAATCTCTTAAATATATTTATTTAACAACACAAGGTATTCATTAAAGTTAGTATTCGTATTAAAATTAAATATTGGTTTCCTTTTGTTTTAGATGGTTTCACTAAAAAAAAAAATGTAGGTACCTACCTGCATCTTTATTATCTTAAGAAAATTATATATTGATAATAAATATGTACATATATATATATATATATATTTCTCTTCTTCTTTTTAATATTTTATACGATTACAACTAAAACTTATCCCCTTGTAACACTAGAAAAATAAAAGGACAAACTATTTAAAAATCATGTTGTAATCGTCAAGAGAAAAAGGAAGATAAGAAAAATGGGCAGAGTGAGAGAGAAAGAATCCAACACAGAAACATAGTTTTAACAACCATTCTTAATCAATCAAAAATCCAACTTAAATGTAATATAGGATCCAAACCAGTGATATTGTGTAGCACAAATAAACAAACTATTCTTGACTATAGTATAAGGTAAAAGTTCACAGTATATATTTTCATTTTGTTCCTAAATACCATTAGCCTCTTTTATATTTATAGACTAGCCAGTATAAAGATTAAGTGATAGTAAGGATGTATTGAAGCCCATTAACACTCAATATCTTAACGCTTAATCAAAAATTCTTTAAAATTGTTCCAACAATGTGAAACCATTTTGTATTAAATCTATAAATTTTACAATAATAAAAATATTTTAGAAAAAGAAGTTTGGGCGTTAATGGGCTAAGGAGGTTCTAATAAGATCAACTATAATATGTTTTTAGAAAGAAGAGACTCGAGGTGCGTCGATAATCATAATACCTGTCCTCTCCATCTATGGTATATAACATGGGTGTTATAGGAATAGAATGGACATCTATTATGACTGTTGATGTTACTTCAAGTATTTATTTTCGAAAAACAGACTATAACTGAAAATGTTTTTTCTAAATAACGTTTAAACGATAGAATTGGTCATTATCTCGCAGGGGTGGGTAATGTTTAATGCAACTAAAATATTTTTGTTATTACCAATTCCTTTTAAAAGTTTCAATCAGTTAATGCCTAACTTTGCTGTCACAGCTGATATCATCCGAAAATAAGATAATACGACTGCAAAAGGGGTAAAACTGATGTTTATCCGATAATTTCTTTCTATTGCGTATTACGTTTATGTACAGGGTAGTCGACAACAGGTGTGAAGAAATTCGACGAACGATGCTATACAACGTGAAACAGGAATTAAGGGCAAATAAATTGCAACGTCGGTTTCGTTTTCAAGTTATTAACAATTGAAATACTGCATCAGGACCGCGAGTGCCAGTTTTCCATTTTTGTTTCTCGTATGCTCTACACCACTGGCCTGCGCTCTTTCTACTCTTACGTATGAATTCTACTACTGGTCGATCGGAGTAATATTTAATCGCGAATAACGCGAAAACGAAGACGAAATCGCAAATTCTTTACTCTTGATTTTCGCTTCACATTGTCACGAAGAATCAACGAACGACCATGAAATATACTTTCGTCCGCTGTCGGACACTCTGTATACGTGTCCACCATGGAACAACGAAAAAGACGCAGCAGCGATCGACCCCGGGTGAAAATGTCGGATGGAAAGGGAATCATAATCGTAACAATGGACAATGACACGGAAAATCCCGATGGGCGAGATGTACATACACGTAACCAGTCATCGCAACTGATCACTCGTAAACAATGCACGAAAACTGATGGGAAGAAAGGATATATATGTCAAAAGACTTACCTGGTAGACGGCTGCCTTGGGCAAATCGAGACAAACTGCGCAGCAGAGGATGCCGCCCAGGCGGTGCTCCAGCTTTTGCTCGGTTTTCCCATCGTTCCTCGAGGATTTTCGACGCTTTTTATCGGGCTCGAGGAAATCCTCTATTTTCTCGAGGTCGTCGCGAATTGGAGTGGCCGATGGAGCCTGCTCCGTAACGCTACTCGACGATGCAGCTTCGTTGCTTGGGTCCGCCATATTGATTGTTTTGATTTTTCCTCGATGGCGAGCGTGAGAAATGCGCAGATGTCAAACGCAGACCACGCAATAGCGGTGATAGCGACCACGACGGGGGCAACAACAACACGATGCACTTGCCTTGCAATTTTATCGAACCGGTCGATGCCTAGCCCCGGTTTACCAGCACGAATGCGCATCGATTCCTATGCCCTTTTAATTATTTCCTCTAAACCAGCAAACAGCAAAGGCTCACGATAAAAGCAAACGTCGGTGATAGCTAAGACACCGTTATCCTTTTGGACGTCTCGAGACGTTAAGAATTCTGTAACGTCGTATTTATTCAAGCAATTCCCTAGCCAGAACTCGTCCCGCACTTTATCTTTGCTTTGTAACACTGCTAACAACTTGTTCGAACAGACACTGTTCGATCAAAGTGTTTGAAGCGACTGTAAGGGAGTCCAGCGATCTCGCTGTCACCTCCACTTCCGGTTGCACGGACTTTTAAATCATCGGAACAAAGAAGTGATTGCGCGTATGGTAAAAGCAAGAAGTATTTGCGATAATTTAAAAGAAAAAATCGCGTTGGCATAATCAGCATTTTTTTAGTTCGTTGATCCTCTTGGTATGATTAATGATTTATCATTGAGAAGTAATGTACACAGTCGGAGGTCAACGAAGTATATGGAATACTTTTTAGAAATGTCGTAGATCTGTTATCGATTCTCTTAAAATCTAATCTTTGAGATTGAGTGAGATATAATACAATGATAAAACATTGTTGAACGTTTTAAAATGTTTGGAACAAATTGGCAGCTGCTATCGAATTTTAAAAGTTAGATTATTCTACTGATAGTTTTATAATAATAACAGAAAATTATGGGAGTTCAGGAATCGATCGTTATTACAGTTGAATAAACAAACGTCTGCGTGTCGCGCTATAACGCGATAACGCTTGCGACTAAAATCGGCAACAGGAGATGGAAAGACAACTGGATAATGGAATTTGAACAATCAAATCTTTATTCACACATCGACGGTGTCGTTTTTTTTATTTTGCACTCCGCAGATCCCGTTTTATAAATTCATATAATTTTCATCGTGATATTTCCCTCGTAGTCCGTTATTTAATAACCATAATCGCCCTTTCTTTCTCAATGCGAATACAATCCTTCATTCCTCCTTAGAATGGACGTATGTACGTTTTGTTTAAATATATCCGCAATAGCTACAATTCAATTTGACGATTACACGCGTAACCATTATATAACATATTCAAGCAGAATACAGAGAAATCAACGTGCATCTTTCACTTACATAATGCAACCAATATTAGGGTGCATCTAAATTATAATGGCGCTAATTAAGGGCCCGTTACGAAATACAGTAGATATGAATTCAATAATACAGCTCCCGCTAACGTTTCATAAATGGATGTACCTCAAAAAATACATTACACTGAAGGATGAAACTTTGCATGTATTATAATTATAAGTATCAAGCGCCAAGATTAAATATGTATAAGGACCAAGACCGTCACAAAAGTCATTCGCATTTTCATCCTTTTTTACGACACCCTATCGAATTTATTTCTTCCAGGTTCATGTATTTTTCAAAGTATATCAATTTGTACATTGAGATGGATCATCCTGTACAAGAGACAACAGAATCAAGACATGTTTTCACTGTTTGTTTGGTGAAAACGAAACGAAAACGGTTATAGAACACTTCGCTTTGGCATTCGAGGTTCCCCACATCGTTCTACGAGTAAACGGAACTGAAACAACAGGTTCTAACAAATTCAGAGTTCGCTAAAAGTCCGGTATTTATCGCTAACATTGCCGGGACGTTTTGGCAAATTTATGGCCTACGACTGATCTACAAACGGTAGAAGAGTAGAAAAAATGTCTCACGATTACACCGCACGCTGAAACGACGCGAACCTTCGACTTCGCGAAGGGACAAGTGTAAACACTCTTTGTACTTTTCGATGGTATATCTGAAACACTCGGGGCAGTTGCATTCTCCGACTTTCATTCGTCTCTTTACTTTTGCTGTTATTTTCCTCGAGATACACAGTTCAAATACACAGTATTCGACATCTCGACACGCAGCTAGATCAACGTATACGTTATTGCTCGTTATAAATAGCATTCCCTAGCTCATGCTCGAACACGAACACCCATTTTAACATGATCCAGGCTATAAATATTTACCTTTCTATGTACATGGATTTTTCAACATACTTAATTTATTCCTATTTACAAATACACACTTCCTCGGAAACGCAACCATGTCAACCATACAACCGAGTCTACGCTCGTGCATGGTCATCACAGATTATGGGGTTTCTATTGACCGTTCTGTCGATGGTTTCCTCATCAACGTCTCGTTCAAGTCTGCAAAATGGAATTTCGTTTAACAAAAGACTTAAAATAATTTCCTTTGGAATAATAATCCCCCAAAAAGTAATCAGACTGCGTGACTTCAGGTAAGTTATTATACCGGTCATCGAGAATCATATTAAATTTAGCTCTGCGCTTTCTAAAGCGAAGACAAACAAGAGCGGTAGGATACTCGACTTCAGCACACAACGATTTCAAAGCTGTCCCCTTACGCACAGCCGACGTCTGCCTCTTAACCGAGAAGTTAAATATTTGTGGACTCGTCTGACCAACCAGACGTTTACCTTTAAAATCAACTTACCTAAACCATTACGATTCTGCTCGGTCGTCACATATCCAGCGATCGACTCCTTCAAAAACGCTTTGTTCGATCCCTGCGTTTCGAGTATGGGACTCCTAGAATTTCTTGGGGTAGTATGCGACTGTTCCAACTGTTTCACCTTTTCGCTTAGATCCGCGTTCGCTGTGTGAATGAGGGTCACCTGAATAATTGAATATTGGTTAGAACATATCTTTTACAAGGTCTAGAATCTGTACTTAAATTTGAATCGTACTTGGTCGTTCAATTTCTTAATAGACGCTGATACTGATGTCTGCAGGGATATTACTGTCATGTTGACGGCCTGCGAGGCCTCTTGTAGTAACACCAGTGTTTTCTGAAAAATTTAATAATTAACAGTCGGCTGATTTACGTCGTCGCACAGTACATATAACTAATCAAGTTTCTTCGCATCTGTGTTTCATTTAAATTGGAACTATACTGTTAATGGTTCAGGTTTATTCTATAAGATCGTTTAATGCTTACATGATCTTTTTTCTGATCCTCTGCAACCCATTGCACTACTCCCGACAGAGTTTCGTTGACGTGCGTCAGGTTGTTGGACAACCGCAAAATCGCTGCGTTCAACTCATCAGTCTTTATCTTTGTTTCATTTGTGGTCACCATTTGTGGTCTCTGGGTAATATTCGACAGTTCTGTTACCGTATTCTGCAACGGAAAATGGAACAAGTTATTTGCTGGTACTCTATACTGACACGTATATGACAGAGGTTATAATGTTATTCATTTATTGACCTTTATATTAGTAATATTCTGCAACATGGTGGTCTGGACATCTTGTACCCTCGCGTTGGACGCTTTCAGGGTATCCAAAGTGGCACTCAAGTCTCGTATTTGGCTGCCAAACGATGCTACACTGTTTGACAATGAGTTCAACTCTGTAGGCACGTTGGCCAGTTGGGGTTCGGCTTTGAACCACTCTTCAACTTGATGTAGGTCGCGTTGAATAGCAGTTAACTAAAAATCAAAACGTCCTC
Organism: Augochlora pura; assembly: GCF_028453695.1. Taxonomy (NCBI): domain Eukaryota; kingdom Metazoa; phylum Arthropoda; class Insecta; order Hymenoptera; family Halictidae; genus Augochlora; species Augochlora pura. The sequence goes on from NC_135777.1 coordinate 2,035,378, forward strand.
TCAGAATCATGCATAATCAGTCAGCGAAATATTTCAAAAGCTTATTGCCACAGCAATTTAGAATAACATTAATAATGCATTATTTCAAATACAATATTTCAATCGTTGGGCAGTTTCTTTCAGATTATTATTGGAGTGTATCTTCTTCTAGAAAGATTAAGTACTCCAATAAGTAATCCACTGTCTTCTGATAAATTAATATTTCCTTTTGACAAAGTCAGAAGGATCGATTCTACAGTTCACCAAAACTATACCGCTAGTCGATTGGCGGCACAGTGAATTATTTGTACCCCTAATAATTGCTTCACCGATTATTTCAGGCAGAAGGAGAAACAACGTTATATATCGAATGACTCGATGTTCTATGAGAAGCTTTCTATTTTTACGAATTCATACAAAAGTCGATCTAGTTCTGGTGATCTATGAGCACGTGTAGCATTTCCCGGACTATAGCTGCATCGCGCTGAATTCGTAATGCGTATAATAGAGAATGATGTTCATAGTTTTGTCCCATCGGTTCATTAGCCAATAATTAACGGCATCCTGCGAATCGCAGCGTGATACTAAAGCCGAGGTTTTGGTGATAACTGAAATCAAATTATCCGTGAACAGAGAATTGTTTACCTGCGTCGTAAAATTATTGATCTGGAGCTTGAGATCGGATAAATGATTGAACATAATGGTTTGGTTGTTCTGGAGGTCTCTCGACAGAGAATGACATTTTTGCAGCGCGTCGGGAACACTTTCGCTGCCGTCTATTACTGCAAAACCAACGTAAAATTACGTGAACATGATGAAATATGTGACACAATGATCGAACAATAAGCAACAATAAATAATTATATTTTTCGCTTCAGTTAATTGCGGATCCGCGACCGAGCCTCTGGGAATACAGTTTTAGCGTCTGCGACGCAGTTCTAACAACCGCGAATTTGCTGACGTGAAATTGGATTATCTATGTCAGAATGATTTTCGTAATATCGAGCCGCGTTCGAATTACGCAGAGCGTGTTGCAACGAAAGATTCCACTTGTAGCAAAGATTAAGAAAAAAACTCGGCTAGGTACACCGCTAATCTTTCGCTTATGTCCATTATCGGCTACTACCACTGCCAATAATCATTGTAAACTATGATGATATCACCTCCAAAGAAATCAATACGAGTCGACACCAGTAACTTATTTAAAGTACAATGGCGAAAAAAAAATGGCGGACTTATTGGTAGGCTCGATGACTTCCGACCTCGGATAATCGTCGAAGCTGAGCTCGGTTCCCATTCTCCTCGGTTCCCGGAGGCTCGGCGGATTAATTCAGATCTCGACGTATTCAGCATACGTAATGAAATGTTTGTCAACAGGACACGGGCACCCGATATTCGCCGGTAAGCGTGTTAGAGACGCGGCGATGGTCGCGTTCTAAGCAGATTACCTGGCGCGGCGCTATCCGGCCAATCTTATTTAGTATTTACAAGCCGTAAAGTAGCATAAACGGCCGTTAAAACTGACGTACGCGACGCCCGTATCTATTCTGGAACTCATAACTGTGGTGGGCCCTGCTCGTGACCCGCCTGCTTTCGTACAGTTCGAATTTCGCGATAAAGTAACAGCCGTGTAACTTCGGCGATTCTCTGACATCTCGTCTAGCGTGTCCCTCGACCTAAGACAGATTCGTGCGGGTCAGTACCTTGGTCCACCTCGGTCCGAAGTGCGGTCAGTTGCTGACGGACATCGATGAACAGCCAAATTAAACAAGCGGTCGCTAACACGGAGGCACAAGCCAGAAAGGCATTACAAGCTTTAAAAAATCCGGGACAAGCTCGAATTCGTCTGTCCCTGCCTTTGCCGCCGTTTAAGGTCGATACCTTCCAGGATCCCGATTGTTCGCTGTTATCGCTGCTATCTGATAGTAACTCCTAGAAATTCAGGGAAAATCAGTGACCAGCCGTTCTCGTTAACACCAGCTCTAGGCTGGTTACACAGCCGATTTTCGAAGACTTGAGAGATGGGTTGCAACGAAAGAAATGATTCTCGCGGCGCGATAAAGGATCGAGGAGGATCAGGCGGAATCCCATCGCTGGTTATACATACAGTGGGCCGCATTAATATTTTTACGACGTCAAAATTAAGCACTAGTTCATTTAATATCAATTAGCAATAAAACTATACAAATCATGTAAATAAAACTTATGTTTGTAGAATCTAAAGTAAGTGCTGTGACTTATTAAGAAACTATAAATTCATTAATTCAACAAAAAGTAATGATACGGATTAAAAATTTCTCAAATACGACGATGTCCGAACATTAATGCGGCCCACTGTGTATCGCCGACGGCTTCTTCTTCGCACGTTCGCGGTCTGTGATTATGCAAGGTTTCAGTCGCGAATTCGGCGGTACTCGCTGGGTATTAACGACTCCCGTTGATTAAGCAACAATTTGCCGTTGCGGCAATAAACTTGGATCGACGGTAACGGAGCGCGCGTTTTATTTTCAGATTCTTAAGCGTTAACTGACTTTGGAATTCGAACGAAAGAGAAATTTCAAACGTGGCGTTCCACGGCAGAAGGTATCGAAGCTGACACCTTCTTTAGAATTTTTATTGCTCCGCGATTCGCGAGACAGTCGTGATTGTTGTAAATGTACGTAATCCACGGCTTTGATGTTTCCGTTTGGATCGCAGACTTCGAACGCGACTAGTGCGAACGACGACAAATGATAAGGGTGGCTAAGAACGAGGCTGCAACAGAGATAGAACGGTTACAAAAATTTGTATCGTCAATCGCAAGGTTCGGTCTCGAAGTTCGTGCTTGTTCTACGGTTCGCGCGTCACAGCCAGAAGACATTGTCACGGTCAAAGCCATAAAAAGGTCGAGAAAAAGTGGTCGCACATTAAACAGCACGCACCAGCCTCCGCGCGGCCGATGCCGGTGATCTTTGACGAACTTTTAACACCGATCGACATTTATCGTTTAATAGAAAAGCTCGTCGCTATTTATCGGCTAAGGATTGGAGCGAGCGAATTAATTCCAGGACGTTCATGGAAATTCTAGGGAGAGCCATGAAAACGAACCGGCGTCGGCCACCCGAGGGTTAAACGGGAACAAATATTCTCTCACGGCGTAGATCGAACGTCGGACAACGAACGGAATGACGGACCGTGCTCGTTTCACGTGACGCATCGATGGCATTGTCTGGTAATGGAGAGAGTACGGCCTTCGGGGAGTACTCGGCGGAACGACGGAGGAAACGCGTGGGCGGTTAATAGAAAGAATAAGATAACCGAGCGGAGAAAGAAAAATTTATGATCGAAGAGACATTGGATGCAAAAGGGAGAGGGAGCAGATCCCCTTTTCGCAGGCTTTTCTTGAATGTCCGCATTATCGGACTATAGCTTCAGGGCGGAGTCGGTACAGAGACAGGAAAAAGGCGTGAACAAAAGGCTGTCTGTAGTGATGGCAGGACAGACAAGTAGGAAGAAAAGGATGCATCAATTCTGCCGTAGGAACTTCTCTCCGAAACTATCGGCTGCAATTTATTAAACTATAGTTGACTTCAGGATGAAGTCGGTGTAAAGGCGCGAACAGAGGGGTTGTCCGCGGTGACAGTAAGGCACGCGTGTTAGACAGGAAGACAAGATATCTTTCCTGTTTGGTAGACTATTTTCAAAATTACTAATTATGCTTTGATAGAGTGTGAATGATTTTAGGGAGCAGTTGGACGAAATATGTGGTTTTAAATATGGTAAAAATAAGCGTAAAGTGTAATGGACGTGTATAAGTAATGAAATAGAGGCGAGAACGAGAAGTAATTATTTGGCAGAAAAGAAATCGATTTGTTGTACAAAGCTTCTTCGATTGAAATTGTTTAGAATGGTTCACTTGAGGAGTGGAACAGTGAAGAGGAAAAATATAAGTGGTGCACGGTTAAATTTACGCGGATTTACAAGGCTATAGAGACTGACGACAGTGAAAAAGAGACAAACCTACATTTGACTTTCAATCATTTTGAAATCGTGTAAATTACAGTTAACGATGAGCTAGTTATTATAAATTGCTTATTATTAGTTAATCTTGTTTAGACTTATTTTAATTAGAAGAATTCCAGTTTTATTTATTGATGATACGGTTCACTGATGCCACGTTATTTCTTTAACACATTTATTTTCTTTAACAGTTTTGGTTAAAATTACCTCTGTTTATTAAAAATTAGAATTCAATTTGTAATTAAAAGAACAAGAATCAATGATTTTCTGTAATATATGAATGACGAATTTTCGTCATTCGGCTATTGGCGATTGTTTTCGAAATAACGAATTTTCGTCGTGCGGACGAATATGTGTCGACATTATACGCTACTGAGTCTGTCTCGTTGCTGCTCCTTATGTTTACTGCCACACTTTATCGAGCGAATCTCGGAATCAGTGCTCGGAAAGAAGAGAAGCCGTCCCGCGCGGGAGTGTTTGCACAGTGGCTGGTCGATCGATGTAAATTTAACCGTGCACCGCCGTGACTGGGGAAGTCAAACACCGAGAACGAAGAAGAAGGTGTCGGACTTCCAAGGAACTCCACCCCGGAGCCAATCAGCTCCCCAAGCGGACAATACGTACTTGCGAGCTCCGTTTCCCGGAGCTGCGGCGTGGGACGGTGTGCGGTGGTGCGAGCGCGTCGAGCTCCTTCCGTTTCTTCATCTTTTTCGTCGGATGACGGAGTGGCACCGTCACCGCCACCGAGTCCATCTCAAGCAACACCGAGCCGCCTATCTTCGCGAACACTGACGGCCGATCGTTCGTCGCGGCGACCACTTCGCCCGTTTCGCTCCCTCCTTTAAGAGCACCACCCTAGCACCGCACACTGTCGCCGACTGTTCGAGCACCCTGCACACCCGGCAGGCTCATTTCTGCGGTCGAGAACACGACCAACGCCTCTCATTTACGTCGCCGTCGGATCGGTTCGGATCGTCAACGATTTACCGTCGGGGGGCCCCAACACTTTCGTACGCTCTCGCCGACCTCACATCGTGTTGTTCTGCTGCACGTGACGCCGCGACTACGCGATCACGGGACCCTTTGTTTGTAAACGCCGGAGCAGCCAACGCGGACCACCCTTCAACCGTGCGCACACCGAGCTAATATTCCGCCAATTTCTGCGGAAATGGTGCAGGTATTTAGTGAAGTCGAGACTCGTAAAGGGGATGATGATGCGCGGGCTTGAACGCGTCATTAGACCGCGGATCTTTTCGCGAAATGGATATCGTTTTTCAACCACTTGCCGTACCATTTTCTTCGCAATTGCTATAATTGGAATTTTTTGCGATCGCGCTAATTTCTCCGAAGAAAAACGAATTTTATATTTATTGCGCGTTTATATCTACTGGAATGTTTTAAATATGGGTGACAAGAGAATAAAATTTGATTCCTAATTGAAGGAAATCTCTATCACGAGGGTAACTCGTTAAAGTACGGCAAGGGGTTAACGATTATGGTGAATTCTTGTACGATAACGAGTTGGGCTGGTTGCTCATGAAGACAGTAAAGCGCGTGTGATAAGATATCAGCCTTAATTAGACTGCGTATTCTTAAAGGAAAATAGACATCGAGGCCATTGTCGGGAACGTTACTCAGACAAATATGTATTTCCTATTTGAATTATTTTAATGATCGCATGCATGTGATAAATGTGACAAACCCGAAAGCGATATGAGAACGCAGCTCGATGAATATTTTGCAAATAAGTGTCAACTGTTTTGGAAAGAGGGCATAACGAGGCTTCCTGAGAGATCGAAGATGACAGTTCATATATAACACAATAAATCAACCTCAAATAACAAATATCGTCTAGTGATTTTGGAAAAAAGAAAAAAAAAGGAAGGAACTTATGGGACACTCTAATAATCATGAGATGACTCTGTGACTCTGAGTGAAACAACCTATCTCGTGACAATCTAATTCGTAACAATTTAATTCGTAATGGAGTCATTGTTGAAAAGGATTCCGATGCAGAACAATAACTGGAAAACACTGTGAACGTCATTCGGATTGCATAACAATTTTTTTCCCCTGATCAAGTGGCTGCTTTGTTGAAGAATGTTTTGCTGCAAGATTGATAGACTTCCGGTAGGCAAGGCATTAACTCCGAGTGGAAATGGTTGAAGCAATCGAGCGTCATGCAGAAATGGTCAGATGATCGAGATTCGACTTCGTCCTTTCTGTGCACCCAGGATTTGACGAGAGCCTAACGTTGGGAAACCAAACAGAGCACGGTAATAAATATTTTTCAATTGTACCTCAGCTTGTAAAGAAGTGCAAGCGATTTGAGAAAAGAAGATACGATTATTCGAGCCTCTAATTCTATCGTTTTGTTGGCGAACGATCGTTAGAGAAAATTCACCGTATAAAGTGAACTTCGTCTGAGAAAATAAATGCTGCTAAAGGAGACGATGGGTTTGGATAAAACATTAGCAAAGATTGTTGCGTCCATTTCATACTAGGTTTACGGAACCCGTTGAAACGACGGGTTATTTTATTGTACCTATTATTATTACTATTATTATATAGTTATTACATTAATTCTTTGATTCACGATTATTCGGATTGTGAAGACATATTTCTTTATTCAATATACACTGGTCTGTATAATTACAGACTCAAAGTAACTTTTATATTTATATATTCCTATATTAAAAATAATAGAAAACAGAAATATTATACGAACACGATATTTTGTTAAGCTTTCGTTAAAATACTAACAAAACAATGTAAAAATAATTTTGAATCTATAATTCTGCACACCATTATACGTATCACCTGCGGCAAATATTAAATAAATAAGATCAGAATAAACGTCTTATATTTACTTTTATAAATCACTGTAAAACAGTCGCTTTTAGTGTTCCGTAAATCTAGTGTTAACTATCTCTCTGCGGCACCCCCCACCACGGGCGAGTTTACTTTAAGTCACCTGCGGGATCCAGGTGATTTTTACGCGAGGTTAGCTGCCGGATTAAGAGCGGAATAAAATGGTTCAAATGGTTCGCCAGGGACTAGCTTCAGTGCCACGACGAGAAGAACAATTAGGTTAAAAACCAGCTGGATTATTTCGAGGATCGACCGGTCTGCACGTTAGACGAGGAATCCCATGGATCGATGTATCTCTCCCTGTCTACGCGATTCCCAAGCGATTAGACGAATTTCGAAATTACGACGGTACAATTTTCGACAAGTTAGAGCACCGAAAACGAGGAGAGAAATTAGAATACTTAGCAAACGGGCTCTGACGCAATAGGACCGTCGCATCGTTACGCAGCGAACACATTTCCATTTTTAAATCATGCTAATCGACGCTTCTGCCACGTTCGAAACGCCTAATTTTCATTAATCATCCATCCTATCCGACCTGGATTATTTATCTGCGATCAGGTATACGAGCGGCGTGAATAGCAAAGTTCAGCACGATCGTCAACGACCGTAAAAAATGTTTCAAGGCTCCGTCATCGTGGAAAATCGTTTTCTAAACTGGAAAACACTTCTGCAACGCGAATCATTTTATGGAACAACGAGATATAGGCCATCGATCGTCATCAATATATTTACACTATTAATTGTATTAATTATGATTTACACGATTTCAGAATGCTCCACAATAACGAGAGTCCAAAATTCACAGCCAAGAATCTTTTCAAACAATCGTCCAGCGGAATAACAATTCCAGTCGCGCATCGAGCTATCACGTCAAATATTTCGTTTGGAATCATCGTGCAGATAAGACGAGTGAATAAAGGAGAAATAGGTATTTCAGAAAGTATGCTGATATCGAAACAAGTTTCATCATCTGGACTACGTTTGCTCGAGATAACACGTCGTATGACGAATAAGCGATTAACAAGCTCCTTTTTCATTTCCCATCTGTTAACAATTTACCAACCGATAGCCTATTAATCGGCTTCCTATCCCGTGAACCCACCTGTGAATCGATTATCATGTTAACAAATAATTAGCCATCCATTTCCGAGGTATTATTATACAATTTTTTAAATATTAGACACCGTCCGCGATGAACGAAATAAAATAAAACAAACATCGTTTGTTTTAGAAGACATTAAAATGTTTACTGTCAAACGGTCGGTAAAGAATTAACCAACATCGTGAACTAGATACACCTAAATCACCAACTCGATCTTATCGCACGAATCAACTCAGACTTCAAGTTACGCCGAGATAAATGCACAAAGTCTGCGGGAATCGGACAACAACCACGGTTCACAAATCACAATACAGATGATCTCGGTGTCGCGTCGTTACCGAACGATTCGACGAGCGTAACTCACGTCGTACGTTCGTCCGCTCCTCATCTTACACCGTGAAGATTCGGCGAACCGTGTCGCCGAGCCGAAACAATTATCAATAAATCGAGGCGGCGCCGACCAGCGGGAGCAGCGATATCCGTGAAAATGGGAGCGCGCGGTGATAACGCGGTCGCCGGCGATTGCAGTCGATTCAAGTGTATCAGCGGTGCCGTCGAAGGCACTCCGGCCTGATAAGAGAAGAAGAGGGAGCCGAACAATGCCGTCGCGACGGCATGCGGGCTTCGCTCGAGGACTATCGCGCGCGTGGGTGTCGCCGGAAGAGCCGGAGCCTGGTTGCCGTGCGAATCGACCTGTGCGGAGCGGATTTCGCCGGCGATCGGCTGCTCGCACCGATCGTTTGCGCGACACTAAACCAAGCCGAGGCTCCGCGCGCGTCTTCGGCCCGTTGCGAAACAAGAGGAGGATCACTGTCAGGGCCAAGAGCGAACGCGGCCGTCGCGGACTGTTCTCCGAAGGAAAATCGGCTTCATTCTGCGAACACATAATTTACAAGCGCGACGAGGAGAGGACATGAATGCCACGCGACGATTTTCTATTTCGCGGGATGAGCGTGAAATCGCCGTGAATTTAATCCAATTCGGTATTCAAATTCTAGTCGTCTCTGATCCACTGATTAGCAACCGAAACAAAGTAGGCGTTGATTGTAAAACGAGTCGATATCGTGAAACAAGTTGATCGTGAAACCAAAGGCGCTGCAATTCGAAAGGTGCGTTAGAAACCGTCCAGTCCCGTGATCGACGCAATTTTTATCGGACACAATCGTCCGCTGGTTTCCCTTTTGTATGTCTTTTTTTTTTGTTGTTGTTACGCCGTCGACGGCCGCATTTTTCTTCCTCGGTGTGCGAGCACGCGAACGATTCGAGGATATAAATTGCACGCGCGTGACTACGCGGGCGCACCAACTGCGGCAAACAATGTGCAATTGTTACCGGGAACGGTGAACGCCGTGTCGCAACAGTTTTTCCCCTCCCCTCCTTTGGATTTTCAAGCGAATTTCGGCTCACGGTGACAACTGTTCGACAGCCGGGCTTCGACTAACGGCGTCACCCGAATTCGTTCTGCTGACGGCGCGGAAAATTTGCTCGGGGGTGGTGGACTTTGCACGGAGATGCTGCCCGGTGATTGGACGAGGTCTCGTTTTCGAAGTTTCCGGCTCGCCGGGGGAGATCTTCTTTCGTTTTCTATTCGAGGTGGTTCCTTTGAGTTTCCAGTTATTTACAGAGTATCGACCGTCCGGGGAAATTACGAGTTTAGCAAAGGACAACCTTAATCGCGCCTACTTGTCGTATGCTCGCTGCGAAGCGGCCACTCTCGCGTGGCGCGATCAATTTTCTTTGCTGTTCGAGAGAGACCCGCGTTGGGTATAACGAGATTTATGTTCGACGCGTTCGCTGTCTGCGTCACTGTAGCGTATATTGGTTTTTGTTTATTGTATTTAACGCGTTAACCCTTTCGTTACGGGTGCCGATTATAGTCGACGCGTGACTTGCTGTGTACATATACGGGTGCTTACTATAATCGGCATATGATCGTATATAAATATAATATACATGATATAATAGAATACGATAAATTGGATATGATACAATATAATAGAATGCGATACGATATTATGTAATATAATATAATGGTAATGTAAGGCTATAAATGTTCATGGCGTCAATTCAGCGGAGCGGACTGCCGTAACGAAAGGGTTAACGATAAAACTACCCTTAACGAGATTGATGTTGCTATATTGTTTTATACGGAAATATTAGATTTACTTAAACGTCGTGTCAATTCTATGGTAACATATACTATACACTATACAGATAAACATGATCTAAATATTATAGCTAAACTGTGGATTTTTCGGCAGAATAGAAATTTTCCTAGAGATAGTTTCTTTTAATCATTCTAATATATTAAAAATAGCGTAACTATATTATTAAATTCCTCTTATATGTTCATAATAATTGTTCAGTTTATACAGATTGACATAAATGCATGAAATTCGCAGTTTAATTATATGAATATGAGGAACTCTGAAAGAAAGAATTAGAAACCAGTAATTTTGATCAGGATGTAAGAAAAATATCGTCAGAGAGAAAAATGTTGTACTGTATAAATGTTCGTATAAAAATTTTCATTATGTGATTTGAAGAACTTGGAAAGATCTGTTACCCAGTCATTTACAATAGCTCTATTTATAATTTCCGACCAAAGCGTTTCAGACCCTTGTCATAAATTTCCATTTTCGAACCACTGAATTGACAAGCACGAAGAAGACGTTCGTTGTGTCTCACGGTGGAACGGCAACGTTTGTCCTTGTCTACTATTTGTAAGAAGCGGTGCCTCGTCGTACGATAAAGCCGCGCGTTCACAAAGCAAATTTGAATGAGTTATCGCGCCCGGCCCGGCGTTCTCGTCGGGGAAAGACCCGATTAAACGTACAAACTGGTTGTTTAACGTAAACACGTTGCGCAGATAATGCCGGCCTGTCTGCTTCGCCGGAATTGAAAAAGAGTCCCCCGTCGCATCGCGCACGAAAGGATTACACCGGCGTCAGAGCCAATATGGCGCCTGGTTGTTCCCGATAAGATACCGGCATTCGAAATAATACGAAATTCGCGTGACTCTTGTCGGCGCACCGCCTCGATAAGAGTTCCACGTCGAGCGGGGAAAAAAAGGGGGATAGATAGGACCGCGGCGTGTAGCCGTCATCGAACGATTTATCATCGACGTGCCGTTGTTAATTGTGCCGCAGCGATCGGTTCTTTTCGCCACGTGACCCAGCGAAATTCTGGGCCAGAAACGCAAGAGATATTCCACGCGATGGTTTCCCGTTGTTTCGCTAGTCCCGGCACCGCCGCGGCTCTGCTACAGTAACGTAACCCGTGACGGAAATGATTACCGGATTACAGAGCTGATCGTCGTTAATTCCGGCCTCGGTAATGACAGAGTTGTTTCTCGCGTATTACGTGAAATTCAAGCCGCAATTTTACGTGTTTACCCGCCGCGTCGAACAACGCGACAGTCCGTATCCACGTCCAACTATATTTTCGTCCGTCATCGAGGTCCCCGAGCATTTATGGAGGCTGGGGTCCATTGTCGAAGACGGTGTTCTTCGATCGCGGAGGGCTCCATTGTCGAACATCCTATTTTTCACCTGAACAGATTCTATCTTTGGCCGCACTTCCGCCGGGATGGCTCAGAGCTCTCGTTCGAAATTGCAGCACCTTTGTGACCGCGATACTTGGTTAAACTTACTTTATCGGCGCCTTCAAGGCCGAGGAATTACTCCGCCCCGTGCCATCGTAATTGTACGTTACCGAAGCAGGTTAGATATAGAAGCAACCAGTACCCTTGATAAATAATAATCATTCGTTCTAGCTGGAAATGTAATTTAGAACCTCGAGATAGCGTCCGCTTCATTAATTTATGCTCAGCGGCGTGCTAATGTTCTCAACGGCCGAGAGGCCGAGTGAACGAGTTCCGCCTAATAAATATAATTGTTGACGACTCGCGGCAGAGTATTATTTCATCTACAATACCGGAAGAAAGGCGATTATCAAGCCACACGATTCGCAGCGAGTCGTCTACGGAATCGTCGTCGAAAGAAATCTGCCAAGAAGCCCTCGATCGTCGATCTGTTTACTTCGCGGAACAGCAAAGTCATCGTCGATAGACGAGTAGCGAGGTGTCAATAATTAAATGAAAATACCGCGTCGTTCTAACTGCCAAGTGGACTCTCAATTATGTGTTATTGATAAGTTATTGCTTGCGTTTCAGGCGTCGAATGCTACTCTCCTAGTCCAAATCTCTCAACCTGTTTCAGCTTGAACAACGTTCGGTTAACTTAATTAAATCATTATTCCAATTGACTTATCCAACGATGCCGCTGACGTCACACTTTTCCTTTGTTCCGGAATTTAGAAGCGAGCTCTCGAATCGCTCGTGCTGTGTACAAAACCGTTATCGTACAAATCACGTTCCTTTTCGTTTTTTTGCGCGCCCGCGCGTTTAGTCCATTATGCTCGGACAGCAATACTGAGAATCATCGCGCGGATAAATCGTGCTTTCGAGAGGTGCGCTCTCAGCGCGGTGCTCCGTATCTGGTTGCTAAATACGGAAACGCAGGCTGTTAAATATTTAACGCCGTCGTCTTTGCATGGAACGCAGTTCGTTAATTGTCAAGCTTTTAACGACGAAGAACGAGGTGAAAAAATATGCGGTCGGCCATGTGACGCGATAACAGTCCTTTTTCCGCCGATCCCGTTTATTATAGATTCCTGTTGCTAATTGTGCACAATTACTTTTTATCAATACGAAGGACATTGTATTTACGCTCGTTCGCTCGCTCGATCAATTGCGTCAGATTTTATTTGTCAATTGCTAATTACGCGGATACGGTAGCACGTGTTACATTATTTCTACGTTCGATCGGAACGTCGCGCTTGTACTGTTCACATTGGTTCGTTCGATTTCTAAACTATCGCGATGCGTTAGGAACGATCGAAGAATTTTGAAAAGCAAGGAATAGTTCCGTTCGATATTTGGCCAGGCAAAAGTTAAACCGAGAGAGGCTCGACCCGATATATTTCACGCGAGGATCACGGCTCGCTGGCGCAGCTTTTTTTGCCCGGTTTGATCTCGTTCTAGGAGCAGTCATAGAGTACGCGTTATTAATTTTAATAAGACGGCTTCGAGGCAAATGGAATTATTAAACTCGGATGGGACTTTTTGCCTCGGTTTGTCCGCTGCAATCGGGGCTTCCGAAACGTTTCGAGCGACCGCGAAGACGAACGATTGGGCATTACCGAAATTCTTGGAACTACGAGAGAGTTGAACTAACATTTCTTACGACAACCTCTAACAGTTTTATTAGTTAAACAATGTTCGGAGCTTCGAATCTGTTTGAAATTATATTTCAAGCACCCTCGCGTACCACGAACCGATTATCTCTAGTTAAACGGCAAAAAATATAGTTACATGGCACAGTGACCGAACATAAAATTTCCTTTTTTTCATAGGCATCAACGAAGTGGCTGAACGCGTCTCCCGAGGCGTCGCAATTAACGAGACACGCTGAATTAACCCGCTCCTCGAAAAATAAAATCACCGCAGAGGGTCGTAGCCACGACTCCCCCCGCGCAGCAAATTGTTCACCACACGTCGGATCGCTAAATAGGAGGAGAGCAACAAAAAAAAAAGAGGAAGCTTCCACGTCGTCGAAAGATGTTGCAGGAAAAGGATCAAGAGCTACCTACTCGAGCAACCCTTCCGCATCTCCGCCCCTTCGCTCCGACCACGGGAAACGAGACTTTCCGTACACTTTGTGAGACAAGTATAGCTACTCGGCGAGAGACCTTGCGAAATAAACAATAGATAACTATTCAATTTACTAGATTACGATATCGATCACTACGGATGGGTGCTCGAAGAACCACCCTCGCAAATCATTCGCAAAATTAAAATCGGTCAACCGCAGCGAGCAATGCGATCCGCGATATTAAATTCATGGTTGATAAATATTTATTGCTATACGCGAGATTTCACTTTTGGTGAAACGATATACTTTTCACGTATTTTAATAAGCATTTGCAGGATGTTGAGTACAGTTTTAAATTCTATTAAAAGAGAGGACGTAGTTCGATGACAGATAAAAAGTTGCTGCGAGACTATTGATTTGCCAGAATAAAAAGCTACGATAGTCTAACAACGAACAATAATTTAAAAATATTTCGAGGAAATTATCACGAAGCAACGAAGCTTAAAGGTCTCTTTAAATCGCCCTTTCGAGCTTCGTTTCGATATTTGGAAATTATTTCCTCTATACCATTGCACTCTATTTTATTAAAATGACATTGTTCTTAGGTGGAAGTAGACTTTCAAGCACGCCGACAACATGGAAAAACAGATCGAATCGCGAGAAAAAGACCCACGGGGAACCGAAACCTTTTCAGTCTGAATGAAAAGTCTCACGAAGCCACAGAAGCAAGATTGTGTCGACAAACCATCCCCTAAAGCTTCGCCTCGAGACCCACCGATTTCCTCCTACAAAACCATGAAGCAGAATTATTCCTCAACAAATACGGTCCTTTAACGAGCCACAGCCTCGACCCAATCAGCAGAAAAAAGTCGCGGAGATCCAAAAGACGGCCCGAGTCGGAGCAAATCACCGTTCCCCCGTAAACTCTTGAGAAACCTCGGAAGGAAAGCCAAATTGTACCTCCACCAGAGTTTCCAGAAAAGCCATCGGTGGCCGACAGCTAACAAGGATACCGCTGAAGAGGCCACTCGAGCTAGCTACGAGAAGACATGGTAGATATTCGCGTGGCGGCGAGCGTGCACGTCAGTCTATTAGGAACACTTCTATGTGCTCCTCGGCGCTGGTCCGATCGGGAATCGATGTCTAAAAAAACCGTGCACACCTGTCGACCACCGAACACGGACGTATCGACGACGGGGACGAGCTCTCCGTGCATGCGGAACTTGACCTAGGTGGAGGGTAAATTGCACGACGATCGATCCTCGAGGACGTGTTCACTGTTCCGAAGGGTTGGTGAAATGAGGACGCGACAACTCGAATGTTCTCCGCGATGGCTATGACACTGGGTTACGCGGCGTATGTGATGGTGTTTGATTGCCGACAAAAGGAGAAAAACTCGCGACAATTCGAGGGCACACGAACCAACACTGTCTAGGCGAGCTTTCACTGCGACCACTCGCGGCGTGCGCCAGATATCGACTGAACGAGGGTTGGTACGCGGACGCGACACACGAGCTACCTGCTGCCTAGGGGTGCCGATAACGCCGGATGTAGGGAATTTTCAAGGGAAGGGGGAAATGGGACCAGTCACGGACCTGATGCCAGTGCCGGATTCACGGTTTCGCCCTTTTTCTTCTCTCTCTTTTCTTTTACCGACGTGGCTGAGTTTCTCGGATGCGATCGATCGTGGAAATTCGTAGATTGTTTAGCGTCTTAACAAATTAATTGTTTAGTGTCTCAACAAATTATATATTCTAGTCTTAATAGTCTAGACATTCATTCTGACATAATTAAAAGTATGTCATAGTTTGCGCGAAAGTAAGTACATTTGAATTTCCTGATTCTCTGGTAGCTTTAATTTGTTGTACAGTCTTTTGAAAAATGTATAAATAAATAATTGTATAGTTGTTATCAGGTTGTACGCGTGTTGGCGAAACGGATGAACAAGTTCAAAGTTATTGTTAGACTGTGAACCTTTGTGCAGAATAAAATTGTATGCACTAATTGGAACTGTCTCGCTGCGTACAAAGTAATACTTTTAATAAGTCGATAACAATATATTGTTAATATTTTTAATCGTTTTACTTCGACCTATTTGTTTCTGCTCTCGCGTTGAAATGATTAAAGAGCAGTGTTACTTTAGATTTTTAACACTCGACTTAAACCCAATGAATATCTTTATAAATAATATCTTTGCAGCTAGTTAACCTGGACACCCTGTATATTAAATTATGTTTTACTTAATTGAAAGATACTGAAATAATAAGTACGAAAACATTATTGGAGAAGTATTTAATTTCTCTGGTTAAATAGTATATTTTCTAATACTACAGAATCAAGAAATAATATATTTGCTTCTGTGAATGATTACCAATACTTATTTTTGTCAATAGCATCCACTCCAGTTTAATTAAAAACAGTGACACGATATTGTTTCGTGGAAACTTGTTCAATTTTCCCGGAATCGCGACATCGATAGTTATCGATCGTAACTCGAACTTGATATCGCGAGAATTCGAGATGTATCGATAAGTGACGTAAATGGCAGCTCTCGATAGCTATTGATATCGATTTATACGGCCGAATTTTAAATTTTAGATCGCAGACTTGCGAAACTATGTTTCGAAAGATAACGGTACTTGTTGTGATATCGATGGATTGTTTTAATTATTGGTATCCATAATTATCGCACCGATAATCGTTTCCAGTGATTAAGTGACCTAACACAGAGTGCCAAGAGATTCTATCTTATAGATTAAGGCTATAATTGGTTCGATATATAGCATCGTCAGATTCAATTTACTTTGTAATGAACGACGATCTAAATTTGTATCGCGGTTAGTGTGACCGGAAATAAATATTTGTATGTCCGAGGCCAAGGATAGCGCACCTATTTTAGTTCGATCACGCGAAATATTGTTTATTATTAGAATTATTCCGTAGTATGGAATATAAAAGAAAAAAGAGCGAAAGTAAATATAGTAACTAAATAGACATTTTGAAATATGTATAGTGAAGATTTTTAAATATCCCGCTGAAATTCGTCACGTTATTAGTTCCAGAATAAAAACGGCGTAAAGAAAGTACAAACGTTTAGCATTTTAAAAAACAAAAAGTAAGAAGAGATGCGAGCGAACGCTAAACTATCTTAACGCTATCAATATAATTGTAAAATTTTGTTTACCTGATTTTATGGAAACGTCCATCATTTTAATTTCCCCATAAAAAACAAATGTCAGCCAAGTTAATGCTATCAACCAGACTGTAAATAATATTGCAGCCAGCCACAGGGATACAATTTTCAAGTCTGATCTTCCACATCCACAAATGTCTTGCTGCTTCATTTTAACCGCATTCCCTCTTCTGTGTTTCCTTCGATATAAAACATTCATTTAAGCAACAGGAATGAACGTGAATAAATGTTAACACAGTGTCTCTGTGTTATAAACTTTGTTTCTAATATAATAAAAGTACGCTTAGTAGTTTAAGTCCTTAAAAAGTTTGAAAAACTTTAATAAAAGTACTCGCTCATAAATTAAAGTAAGAAATACATCCGGTGTGTTGCGACAAAGTGTTAATGTCATTTAAATAGTTGATTAACATTGGGGCAAACAAAAATGAATAAATCCTTACCGTTTAACTTTTTTCTTCTTAGGTATGAGTACTCCGTCCGACAATTCTGTGTCCGTGTCCGACAGCAGATCGAGAAGAGTTATTGTTTCTTTGCTTTTCGAATTGTTCATCTCGACTGAGAACAGGGCATGAGCGGCGAACCTGACAGACTGACGGGAAAACGTTTTGACGGCCAATATAATAACATAACCTCGCCGATGGACTTGTCAGTCTTCGAGGCGACTACTTTTCCGGTAACATTCTAATGCCCGCGCTAATTGCCTCGGCTGCATATTACACGAACCGATTAATTATATTTCGCATAATTTTCACATATCAATGCTATGGTACGACGATAATTAAACAGCCTTTCTTCTCACCTCTTCTGTAAAATAACCTGCAACACGGCATTCTTGCTTCCACTTCCACTCACGCGCTTTCTTTCCGTCTGCTCTGACCTCTAGCGGGATTTATTGAAACCAAAAAAATGCGCCACAAACGATCAAATTAATTATTAATTCGAACCGATTTGAATATTTCTAATTTCTATTTTGAATATTTCTTCCTTGCTCTCGTAATTCTCCATCTATTTATTTTTCATTGAAAAAAAACGCTGATCTTAAAAGCACGTTCATCGTTTGATAAATCTCACCATATTATAAACAGATATCTTCATTAATAAATTCCGCCTGTTTAAAAAAATGTTGAGAAACAAACCACAAAATATTAGTAATTAATATATATAATATCGTATACTTTGTTGAAACAGATATATTTTATTCGGCACTGTATTTTAATAATTCTTATCCGACCAACGAAGCCGATAAATTTGTAGGTTACAGATTGCGATAAATATATTTGTAATATTACGTATATGGTGTGTAATAGAATTGTATAGAATAAGACACATAACTTATTAAGTTCCACAATCTTCTGTGATTCTCAGTTTTTAATGTTTTTTATTTTATATTGAGCAAGACGGTTATTAAAACTTCACTCCGACTTTAACATTAACCGCACTCCGTGGCTACGCAACCCGTCTTGCAGCTGCGTTTCAAGGGAACCCCTGCAACAGGCGCCAAACTAGAAACAAATTGAAAATTATTCCAACACGTTCGGGGAAGGAAAAGAACAAGCGGTAACTCTCTAAATAATTTCGAATAAGTTTCTTGACCAATGTATCGGATGCTTCGAGATGGTCACGAAGACGATTCGAAGGAATAGTGCTTCTAATGTATTAATTTACGTGCTCATCACGTTACGACGCTTTCCATTGGAGTCGGCATCACATCCGGTTGGAGTTCGGTCAAAAACGAGTTACGTGTGTCGCATATGATTCGCTGGGTATATATATATGTATAAAAGAAAATCCATGCATGTGTCGATCGAAGTCTTCGAATCTAACGAAAATATTAACTTGCGATCCACTGAAAAACGATTTCAAAAATTCACAAATAACTACAACAAAAATTGCTGCTTATACTTTTAAGAACGATCAGTCTTGTTAGACTTTTTAAAATACACATACTTACGGTACTTAATCTTTTCTTCTAAACCGAACAATAAGAAGGATGTCAAAGCTGTGGGTCGTTATCCGGACGTTCGGCTGGCTGGATGTGACACAGCCGAATTTTTATAAACATCAGCTATGCCGACATCTTGCCTTCGAGGCGTCCAGTTGATCGTAAAGATTACTTTTATTAAAAACAATTAATTACACACTCTCGTTCGATCCTGGACGTCACAGCTGATTAAATCATACCTCCACTATCCGATCGACTCTCTGCCTATACTATTTTACTGCAAACAATTCCGAGGTATTTAATCAAAGCCTTTGCAATACTCGCTCGAGTCGTCCGCCGTACAAACTTCGCACTGAGAACTCTTCCCGCCAGAAACTCGCCAAGAATGAAATAATCATAAGCGGACGTAATCGCGGTTATTCAACGTAACACCTAAAGATTGATTTCCAAACAGGTGCCACGAAACCAAACCTATTTTCGAATACGGTACTTGGCATCCCGTCCCCCCAAAGAAATCACAGCCGGTGGTTAACAAATAAAAATGCTGCCGAGGCGGCAGCTAACAATCGAGTGGATACAAGAATCGCAAGAATACGCACTGTTTACGGAACGACCTAGACAATACCTTCAAGAACGTAATTTATTCCTCGCTAATCTACTCGGTGCTGTTCCGAGCGTGCACAGCTCGTAACAGAGAGGCGAGTCCGAGGAGTTTTCGAACCGAATAAAACTGGCGAGCCCGACGGAGGATCCATGGCGTCTAGAAAGTCGTAGATCGCCGCGTAATTCCAGACACCTGCACGAGGTTGGACTCCAACCGTTGGAGGCTCGCCAAATAACTGATAGCGTGGGCGTCGCGGCAGCAAAGACATCGGTGAACGATGCCGGATGTGGAGAGAAGAGCGGTCTAGCCACTCGAGAGGGGATGTAGGCTCCCCCGGCTTCTTGTTCCATTGGTTGGGACCCGAGCCGATCCTCTGTTCCTCTTCTTCTCGCCGCCTCGAATCACTCTCTGTTCTTCCCGATCTTCGTATTGCCGGTTTTAACGCCGGTTACCACCTTCCGGTCGCGCGAGGCGTTAATGAGGATTCTTCTATCGCGCCACATAACACCTGTTTCGACTCGCGAAACCGCGCTAACGATCCGCCATCCCGTTGACATCCTAGAGCATCGGAGACATCGGTATTTCTAAACAAGATTTTTTCAATAAGTCTCCTGAAAAAGGAGCAATTCTTGTTTTCGATTAATCGTGCCAAAGTGCAGAACTAACGTTCAAGGTAGGTTTTACACTTCCTATTCATGCGCATTGTAACTAGCGTCGCTTCTACGTTAAAACAATCGTTTCTAATACCCGGGGTGGCATTGCGGGAATTTTTATTCAGTGTACGCCCTTCGAGCTTATTAATTTTCATCGTGTATAGCTGCAATCATTCACCGCTCAACCCAATGACCGTGCAAGGAATTCTTCGGTACCTATTTTGAAGTTTGAACAACCTGCTTCATTTGCCTACAAATCGCTCTCGAGCAATAATATAAGCGATCGAGGACTATACGGTATTTGTTTCTACCATAAGCTCGGAGACCGATCTGCAAATAAAGTGCAATCGTTTCGAGCAGTTTTAACGGTTTGCGATCGTTTACTCTCAGCCACCACAGCTATTTATTGACTTTTTATTTTTATATAAAAACGAAACATATTTGTTTTAAACTTTTGAAAAGAATGAATGAATTTCGTTTCCCCTTCTTAATCTGGTATATTACGTTCAACAAAAACTAATTTTGCATGGCATCGTATCGAATTAAAATCGAGAAACTACACCGTAATACTGTTTAACATTTTTGCATATAGATCCTAATTAAATTAAAAAGATATAATAGATCGGCGCAAAAATTCCTTTCTAAATCGTAAGAAATAATTTCGTCGGCTATCCTACAATTTCAATCACTGCAACGGATTGAACACGATACAACGAGATTTCAAGATTCTGCTTATTCGACGGAATTTTCATATCGCAATGTATAATTAAGAAAGAATGGTGTACCGAGCGATTTTGTCGCCGCTTCGAACGGGAAGGTCCGGAGTGGATGGAAACAGGAAGTGGGTGTGCTGGTGTACGAAGGTGGTCGAAAAATCTGCTCACACGAAAATAGAAAGCTTGGGGAGACGGGAGGAGTGCCTCCCATGGAGGAACCCCCGAGTCTTCGTGACTTCCGGTTCTGGGTAGTCTGCGCGTGCTGACCGGATATGGCGGAGAACCGGCTGACCAAATCGTGCCTCGAAGAGAGCCGCGCCGCACCGTGTCCCTTGAAGCCTTTTCTCATGCGGATCACGCGTTCTCCTGTACCAAATACCAACCTCGGTCCCGGTGACATCATACTCATCGTACACTCGTACCGCCTGTACCTGTACGTGGCGAACGCGGACACGCGTTCGTACCTGCCGCTACTAATATTCTATGTACCTTGTTGTCGATCCGCGCCGATCTCCGTAGGGATATCGTCGTTAGCCTATAAATCGGCTTTCCCCCCCGATCGGTAGCCTGTGAATCGGTTGCCATAGTAAACCTTAATTTGTTATCTATTATTGAGACAAATAGATATTAAATATCTTTCGCGATTAATAAGTTAAATAAAATCAAAATAGAAAATTAAAATCAATCCACTTTCTATAACCTGATACATTTTATAGATATGAAATTGAACGTTACGCCTCGTGCAATAACCACGCTTTTAACAGTTTTGAAATAAACAAAAATTCGATAATGTTCAACGTGATATGACAATTTTTTAATGGTGTCTCAGCATCGCCAGCGAAGGGTTAATTATCCAGTTTTCTGGTAAAAAGACATCGGCGTAAATCATTCCCAAAGTATCGATGTGTCCAACAAGACCCGATGGCGAGACGTTTCGATATTTAAAGAACACGCGGTCAGTTCAGCTGGAAGAGGATGAGCAAGGGTGCAAGATGAGCAGATAAAAAGAAAATGGTGGATTAGTAAGCAGCATGTGAACCGGTCGCGGAGAAAGTCCATGGGGTTCGGTGGCTCACCGTGGGCCCAACGTTTTCTTCCTTCCCCTCCTCTCTCTCTCCAGCCATGTTATTCACGCGACGATCCATCGGCAGAGAAGGAAAGAGAGAAAAAAAAGCCCATGGTGGACGAATTGATCGGTAAGCGGAACACGTATACCCCACGGTTGCACATATAAGACCGTAGAACCGCGTACTTACACGAAGAACGAGGAGGCACGTATGCGCGGCGACGTCCACGGCGTCCATCCGGTTCTGGATATTCGGATGCCTAATTTTGTTCTGCCGGAAAAATGAACCGGCGGAAGCAAACTGGCACACACGGTGACTCAGAGCGCGGCTTGACGTCAAAGATGCACGAATTAATTATTCGCGATATACGGTTCGACCGAAGATGCAGAAGTACTATTCGTTGTCTCCTTTCAATTAAATTGTCGCGGCGATCGAGGTTCTTGAGATGGGCGCTCGTTGAAGCTCACCCTCGCATTTGGCGGGGTTAGATGCACGTGGCGGAAAAATTGGGGTCGCCGATCTTATTTCAGCAAAAATATATTTAGCGCGGGACTGGTTCCCGTATCGCTACGAAACGCTCGCGGGCCGATTGTCTAATAACTCGCCGACTAATTGTCCCGTAATATGGAGAACATTGTTCGCTCTCGGGCGTAATAATACAGGCTGGTCAAGTGTCGGCCTATATATCGCGGCACAAAGTCAGCCTCCCCTAAACGAACGAGAAAAATGAACGAAAGGCATAACGAAGCAGAAATCTCGCGAAAAGTAGGCCGTGCAAATGAGGTAGGCTCTGTGCGAACGGGGAAAAAGTCAGTCGGCTGCTAATTGAAGAACAAACGGGTACAGTTCGGCGTTGGGATTCGTACAAAAGAATTCGAGCGACAACAGAGGTAAACATTTCGCGAACAGCCGAAAAACAAATGATCGGGACCGGAGCTTTTCCGCGTTGCTGAACAATCCGTATGGAATTATATTTTCCCGAAGACGCACGCCAGACGAACGTCGGCATTTGCAGCGAGCATATTGATAATTAAAAATGACAATTAACTTCAGTTGAGAGGCGATCGATAACCAGTCTCGCATGCTGGATTCTTGGCCAACCAGCCATTTTACAGGCGATTCATAATTACACGACACTCTGATTTGCAAGCCCCCGGGGCAATTAACGCTTAGCCGATCGCGTTCGTTAAGGCTGCCACTCTAATTCGAGCTAGAACACACGGATGACTTGAAACGATTAGAGAATTATCCACGCGAGTTTTTGGACTTAATGTTTTCAATGTATTGTCTCCTTTCAATTATATGCAACAGCCTTTAACTATTCTAATTACTGCGAATAACGCCTTTATGAAATTAATAAGGCTACCACCGACCTCCAAACCGATTAATGACTAATAAATTTAATAAAACCAAATGAACGTTTCACCTGTCGTTTCCTCCGGATTGGCTACTTCTTTCACGTAATCCTGATCGATCACTAATCACCAATTTCCAATGACTGCCCGAAACTATTCACTCGACAAACTTTCGGGACAAGCGTTATCAGTGTTCGCGAGGATCGTTATCGGTCCCCATGATTTTACGAAAGTTTCAAACGAACCGAACGGGCAATATCCATTAAGATAAAATCACGAATTACCGTCGATTTTAATAAGACAGCCGTGGAAAACGGAGAATCCAGTCGTCCCCGATCGAGTATTCTTATCTGCGGACAATGTCAGCCCGTCGACTGGTTGTGACTGATAACACCCGCCGATCGCGGTTTTATCAGAAGGCTTCACGACGACACGGAACGTCAATGGCACTTCCGGTTCCGCGGATGGACGGCTGGAGAACGGTCCTCGATCGTGGAAGACCACGGCCCGTTTGCAAACCTTCTGTCGCGAAACGAAACGAAACACGCGGCTCGCTTTAACCAGGAAATCGTTCTCGTCTTACAGGATGCCAGCGTGTCAATATTGACACTATTCTTACGAAACGGAACGAGGAGAGACGAGAAACGGGAGAACAATCGGACATTCGATCTTGCAAAACTTGGAGCATAGCTGTGGCTGTACGAAACGTCTCCAAAGCTCGATACGCCGCCAAAAATATTTTTAGATTCTCCACGATTGTAAGATAATATATCTGAAACCCGCCATTTTGTCGGCCTTGATAGTTCTAATTGTTAACTTTTCGTTATAAATGTCAATGAAACACTGTATTAGGATTTAATGACAAACAGAAGGATAATGGTAAGTACTCGTTCAGAGAACTCTCATTTTTAACGCGTTAAAGGTTTACATAGTATTTTCTTAATTTCTATTTTTTTCCCCGGTACTTTTCTGATTTTGCAAAGCTGTTTGAAGTTTAGGGCTATTTGGTAACTGGCCCCTCCCATTTTCCACGTAATCGAACATCGGAAACAGGAAATCAATTTGGTCGCGTAATGAACGACGTTGAACGATGACAGACTATAGGCATGTGGTGTAACAGGAATTACGAGAAATTGCTGCTTATCAAGGTGTAATCCTTATCTGGCATTGGAGCCGAATTTCAATCGATAAAACCGATAAAGTGAATCCCTTGAGCCGTGTTCAGTATTCTCATTCGGATTGAAGAACGGAATAACCGAGGAAAACGAGCGTCTAACTGTTTCAACTCTTTTTTTATTCTTCATCCGTGGATGCATATTCGATAACAATCTGTAAATTACAATAACATACGTATATGGTGTATAATAGAAACCTGAAACGTAATTAAGAACGTGTGGGCATTAAAATAATACATTAAACTTATAAAAACAACTAACACGGGGAGGGGGGGAGTGAGGTCAACAATGGTCATAAATGATTGATTACAAATTTACAATTGTTTCAGGTCGGTTAAATAAATCTTGTGGTTTCAGAGCAGTAGGTAACATGGTAACAAAATAACATAACATTTCACTCATTGTAAAATCACCGTCATAATCGATGTACTATCCTAGGAGACGGTATATAATTAGTATATAATTAATTTGTATTTAAACGCTTCACATAATGAGCCGTTATTAAGTAGAATATTACTAAATTGTGCAACGAAGAAACCTCATGAAGTAAGTAAATTACTGGACTAGTTACAATTGAACCAGAAGTAAAAATATAACCGAGATGTTCCATATTAGAAATTGATTGAATTTGGAAATAAGATTTGTTAAATTCTAGTGTACAAAATTAAATTCTCTCACCAGCGTAATAACTATGTTAAATACATCTCCCTTTTACGCGTGTAAAAGTGTTAATTTCTATTATTACTTTAGACTTACTTAGAGCTACAAAGTTGGCTATCGATATTGGCAAAAATTTCTTACGGTTAGACCTTTAAACGTGATATATTTCAATAAATGCGTCAACCGCTCTATCGTTTAAAATATTCGTTTAAAACTTCGCGATGGCCTTCGTTGGTATCATATGAAAACTAAGACTTGCAGAATTATTTAACAAAACAATGTGACTTGCACAACCGTAGACAAAGATAAAATTCAAAATAAATTCAGTCTCTTCAGACATTAACAGCCATGAAAAAAGATGGATTGAGAAAGATAAAAAATACTGTCTCCGTAGTTTATAAGTCAACAAACGGTACACTTGAAACTGTACAAAACCATCGAACAAGTTAGATTTATATATATAAAACAGGATATTGCAACAAAACGGGTAACGTATATTGAAAAGATACATTAAAATATTGTTGATCAATTAAATTAAGAATAATTTCCCGTAGTCAAGTAGACATTTGTGCTTTCAAAATTTCGATCCTTTATCACTTTTAACCTATTAGATAAAGAAAGAACGATGTTTCATACACAATTCTTCAATGTACAGGTACAAAATAAAGAGACAACCGTTCGGTGATACCACGGTGACGATTAAAATGTTTAAAAATTGCTATCAATTATTACTCGTGAACCATGTCGTCCGCGATAATATTAAATTACTAGCGCTTTAAAATTAAATGTAGCTGTAATCAGTCTAAGGCATACAATTGATATGCTAGCATCGTCGTAATTCTCTACAATAGGTAATTGTAATTAGTGAAGTATCAATTCGATAAGGTATATTTATCATTCTTGCACTGTTTTCAGTGAAATCGGCGTCTTCAAAACTACATCTCAACGTTGCTAGTAAAAAATTTTGTATAAATAGAATGAGAACCATTTCATTCATCAAATAGATTCCTTTAATGTTGATCGATGTATCTTGCTAAACCGCGATCATACGAAGTTAGCATATATGTAATGTGGTATTCTTCTAAATCTTAAGCTTATAAATTGCATTGTTAGGTATATGTCTTTGAATCATATTGAGAACTATGCTAGTATACAGTGCCGTTGTCGTTAGGCTTTCAATGACTATTTTTTATGTAGTAAATGGAATTACTTATTCGATGTTACGTTAAAATTGCCACGAAGTGTATGTCGCCGTCCATGACGTGACAACTGTCCATTGTGGAAATTGAGCCAAAAACCGTTTAAATCTCAAAGACTTCTGATGCTCACCGTGCAGAAAATTACCACCCAAAGCCACAGTTAAACATGGTGCCGTTTGTGTATGGGGAACCTGTACAAGTAAAAGTTTATTACGTGGAATTTTATAATTATTTCAGTCAGTAGATTATCCCTTAAACGTACATTTAATTCGACGGTGAACGTGTAAGGAGTACAATCGGAGGCACAAGAATAATAAACAAAATACGTTTCCCTGTCGTTCCATTTAGGCCCTTGCAATGGTTTTCCTTCTAAAATAGACCACCTTTCCAAACGAACACCTTTGTACGGTGACAAAATTATGCTTATATGATCAGGGCCTACAAAATAAAATGTTCACGCAATTTACAATATTTATGACATTTATTAAGAAATTACCTGTAATGTTGAACGTAAAAGTGACAGTATTTTGTCGTGTAGATTTTGAAATAAGGTCCAGTTTTGTGGGAATGTTGATGAGTGGTGCAGGTCCTGGAATCCAACTTGTTTTCCTATCGGAAAATTTAGTGTCTTAGACATGATTTAGTTAAATTATTGCAATAGATTTTCTTACCATAAGAAAGTTGTGACAGGCATAAAGTATGGTAGACCACAGTATAATTCGCGTTCGCAATCTTTCACTGTTGGTGTTGCCGCACCAATTTCAGGCACCATAGCTTCGACGCTATGTGGACTGTTCATATCTAGATCAGCTATCCAATACCCAGTTCCAGAATATCGCAAGTTACCATTGACGTCATAATATTGTCTTTGTGCATGCTGCGAACATAATGCTTATTTGAGACACAGTGTTCGATCATTCTTAAGAATTAGCTGTGAATATGAAATCATTACCGCGATCATAAAACGTTCCGGTGCCAGTGACGATGGATCACCACTGTAGGGAAAACCAAGAGGAGTTAAAATTAACACTCCAATAGTTAAAAAAAATATTCCAATCAATACGCTTAGAATCCGCTCTGCATTTTTAATCAAAAGTACTATCGGTAACTGAAAGAAAAACAGTTTATGTTAATAATCTGCATTTAATTGACTTTGTTTATAGTTTCTTCAAGGTATCCATAGTCTACCGTGAAACTAAGCAGCAGGCAAGAGAGTATAGATAATGTGTTAGCCATGACAACTTCAGAATTTATGCTGCTACCAGACCGTCCCATTATAGGAATAAAGAGATATAGAGCACCAATCACTAAGTAAAATGATTGCATATAAGGTACAAATATTGTAGCTAAGTAATAGAAGAGCCACTTCCAGCCTAGAAGAAAGGGATTGCGAAATAGTTTCAGGTCAAACTGATAAAGCAGTTATAAATAATAATTATACCTCTCCATTTATTAAAAAAATGATATCGTAGCAAATTTCCAACCGTCGGGAATACAACCCAATGTAAGGGTATGAAACCCGACCGTATCTCAAATACAACGCAGAAAAACAGGACTAGCATCCATATAATAGAATATGCATCGCAATATATTTGGAATAATGTCCATGCTGTCTTGACTTCCTATAATATATTAATACACATAATCAGGCAAGTGTTAATCAATGTAGAATGGTATTACTTGCCTTCTTTTGCCGCAATCCAACATATAAGAAGAACATCATTGATACAAAGATGGTTGGACATACGTACAAGAAGAACAACCAGGCTGGTCTCGCATACCAACTCATTACTTTGCCAAGCTTGGTAAGAACAATTGCAATCATTGTGCATGAAATTATAGATACCAACCATGATACAATTATTGCTCCACTACAAAGCAATATGTGTTTGAAATATATAATTTTCTTTACATCTGAATAAAAACAGATAGAAATTAATTCAAGAAAAATTGGACATGAGTTTCATGAAAGCATATTTTATGCCTAAGCGTACCTCTCCGCGCGCTTTGTGCATTTAGATATATAGAATATACTCCAGCAATTATACTAATAACATTAATTGTACTAGACACATGTTGTGGCCATCTAATAACAAATGCACCTAAGAAATCAAAGAACACAAGATTCCCAGGATTGTCCTGAATCGCTTCAGATAAATTATTATCCATTACTATTCCTTGTAACAGAGCAAGGATATTATCCCCAGTCCTTTGCAAGGACCCCAATGGTATTTGATCAATGTTGTCGAATTTCGTATGGTACACATAGCCATTGGTTGACCAAGCGAAATCCAGACCTACAATTTTAGAATTATGTTAATCGAATTTTTAATTATTTCTTAAAGTATAACGACGTATTATTCAAGCGAGTATACCAGAAACATTTCCGAAATCCCTGAATATTCGGAAATCAGTATCACCAGGTATAATACCACTTTCGAAAATTTCCTGAGCTAAGGATGAAGTGTATGGATAGGGAACCGATTTCGAATACACCTGCAAGAAGAAAAAGACAGATGAAAAAATAGTTTGAAAAATATGATCGTATAATTGAACAGTACTTGAAGCAACCAGGAGCTGTCAGGTCCAGCCTGAAATAGTAATTCACGACCGCCAGCTCCGCAGGCCTCTAAATTTACGAAAGCACGTATTTCCTTGGCCCAGGCATGTTGCGTTATAAAACCATGAGAAGCCTAGAAAATGCAACTGCGCATTTATTTGTTAACTAGAACATAAAAGGTCGAAATGACAAATAGTATTATACCTGCATCAAATTTTCTTCAGCGCCATTAAATAGAAATATAATATTATGCTTTAACAATTTTGAACTATGAGCAATTACTCGTAAAATTTCTAACATCACAGCACAACCAGCTCCATCATCAGATCCACCTGTAATAGGAAATAACATGATATACCAGTTTGTTTCAAAATATAAATCGTTATTTTATTGTGTGAGTGCAGTAGTTCTGTTGGTATCAAATAATCTGAACAGAAAAACATTTTGAAATTTATTGTTCATGTATGAGAAAGAAAAGAAGAATTGTTTTCTATGTTGTATTTATTAAGACCATCAAAACTGTTGCACTCACCTAATAATTCTTACCAGGACTATCGGGGAAAGTATCAAAATGACAATTTAATAGTACACTGCTATGCGTAGGCCTATGGGGTCCAATCTTAACAATGATATTTTGAACATTTTTATAAACATTTGTCATTCCATCAAGGAACTTTAATGGGAAAGCTCCGCTATGTTTGGTTACATTAACTAGAACCTTATGATTTTCATTGGAGTCTTTAACTATATTATTGATAATGTCTGTTAAATATTTAATTGCCAACACTTCATTCTCATAGCTTCCAACAATTCGTGGGCCAATGGATGTAAGCTGTTCAAGATGATTACGTGCTCTCTCTGCTATGAACCTCTCAGGGTACAATCCTTCCTTGCTTATAGTTATCGGTTCCGGTAGTTTCTTCTCAAATGCGATTATAACAATTGATACAAAAAGAAAAAATGTAAAAAGAAAAAGCAAATGCTGAGTTTCATTTGGCAGTACTTCCTTTCTTTTTGAGGAAACTCTGTCCTCATATAGAGCTTCTCCAGACGCTCTTCTCGAAGCATGCTGTCGAAGCCTTATTCCATCTCTCTGAAAGTTATCATTATTAATGAAAAAAAGAACAAAAACCATAACACGATAACCATACAACAATATAATTTACTTTACCATTGTTCAACAATGAAAACCACTTCAGAAACTGAGACAACACTCAAGTAGGAACGATAGCACAAGCGATATCGTTCAACTGTAAACGCCGCAACGGCATGTACACTCTAACGTTTTGCAAAAATATAATTTTCAATGTATTTGGAATCTTTATCGTGAAGCAAACAAATCAAAAACGTTCTTTCTTATATTTATCTTTTAATCGTTCTTTCGATCAGGAGCAACAATCGTTATTGCGAAGATTTCGTACGATAGTAAATCACTGCAGTTGCCTGACATTTATTTAATAAATCAAATATCCAAAATGTATTTGAAAAATCACTTATCCGGTTGTTTCTACTTCTCATTGATGAATATCGCCTAGACGTTTGCTATTTCAACTACTCCTTTACATAATTCCCGGTTACTATCGCCAATCATTATTATCAATAGACTTTATCTTTGCTGCAAAGCATTTACCACAACATACATTCATGTGCCACCGTGATTAGATACGTTGTTGCGTGGTTTACGGTGTACTATAAGTGTATATCACATTTTTTTAAACAATGATTTGTGTCCCACTCGTTTACCAAATTCGCACTAACACAAATTTGCGACGCGCGTGAATGTAGCTTGCGGTGGATAGTTAGTTGAAATGAACTATGCGATGAACGCGATTTGGATAATTGAATCGAAATTCTAAGTACCTGATATACAATGAGAAAAGATAAGAATTATCTAGCGTTCGTCGTCCATTGCAGATAAAAGCCGTTTGTATAATCAGTATAGATATGTCAAATCAATCGATGTCATTGAATACAAAATTTTTGTAATATTAAATTATTACTGAACAAATGTAAGATCATAGAGGAATAAAAAACTGTATGTTATTTGAAATGGAAGATGAATGAATTTTCACCAAGCTTGCGTACAGGTCTTGATATTAATACAATTGAATTTCAAACGACTTCGAAAAAGCGAATACAAACGGAACAACCCGCAATTACGATCGTTTACTGCCATCTGTAGGTAAGCGATTTAAAGAGGCATCAAAATTTGCTGGTTCGACGATAAGGTTTTTTTTTTAATGGTAGGTGGCCGGGCTCCATAACTAGCAGACGACTGAGTCTAGCAGACGGCGCGTAGCTAGCGTCGTTCGCGGGCAGCCGAGATTGCGTTTTAAAATCGAACATTGTCGAACATTGAAAGACACGGTTCCCGGAGGCCGACAGAGCTCTAGTGTATCTTAATTACGGTGAAAATCAGTCGAAATGGATCCCGAAGCATTCCTGGATATGGCCAATCAGGTCATTAAATTGAAAATGTACCCGTACTTCGACATCGCACACAGTGTACTCTGTGCGCTACACGTCAGAGAGGATTTAGGACCCGGTAAGCCAAAGCCCACCCGACCAATTCTAAATTTAATCCGGTCACAGAGCTAGCTTATGCCTTTTCTAAGATTATGTTTCGCCCCCTAAAATTGTTCATTTCATTCTTTTCTACCCTGATTCATCGATTCCGCCTGTCTGTGATCTTTTTTTACTATCAAGACCATCCCCGATTTGATATTCTTGAATCGCTCGAGGTATAAAAATACTCGGCGTGCGCCTCCCTGCGATTATGAACTATCGGTAGAATTAATTCATTCTATTTGATGATTGGTAATATCCAATGTATTTTTATACGCGCCAAGCCGTTTACTATTTTTAAGTTGTTCTTTGGGAATCTACGGTTCGTCTTAATTTTAGCTTCTTCACCGTGAAATGCACATTTTCTACTCGCGGTAATTAAACACCGTGTATTATATATATTCTGGTGGCAGATTTTAAAAAAATCACAAACTCCCGATCGAGTATTTACTACCGTAAGGTCTTTGGCACAATGTTAATAATCTTATCTTATAGCATTCACTGAATCTACCCAGCTAATCTATTTCAGTATACACCTTCGTGTGTAGGCCAGATTTTGTTCAAAATTTGGTCTAAGAGCTTCTCATGTTACCTTAGATATATATATGTACGAATAATTTGTTGTCAAGTCTACTGAAAAACATAGAGTGTGCAATGTGAAAGTGCATTATAATGACTTCACAATGCACCAAGAAAGTTTTCTCTCAATGACTTCCTTATGCAATGAACTGTGAAGGATAAATCTGTAAATAACCAGAATTGTTTCAATGCCTTCCTTGTTCTACACTGGTACTATGAATGAAGAATTTACTTAGCTCAAATGGAAATCAAAAATTTGTTATATAGAGAAAATAAATTAAATAATATTTTTCAATGTTATTATATTAAAACATTAATTCTACGTTTGTGGTAACTTAGATCACATTTGTATGTATGTGTGTGTGGGTGTATCATAGCATACTTATAAGGATTCTGAGTGACCTAGTTGAATTAGAACACCCCTTGATATTTCATGGTGTATCAAACGTTCAACAAATCACTTGGAAACGTATTTGTTCGTTTTTCATATTATTTTAATTATTTTTAATTATTTAAATTCTGCAAATTAAAATCACTTGAATTTTTGTCAAGATCATGTTTGCTTTATGAAAAACAAAATTGTAAATGTTACAATTGTAAATGTTAACGAAGTATTTTTGTTTAATTTTTGGACAAAATAGGTGCCCAAGCGTTCTCCAGAAAACATCCTCTATCATGCTGGCTTTCAACAATGTTGGTGACATTCGCAGGTGGTATGCTATGCAATGGACTCTTGGGGGAACCGATACTTGCACCTTTAAAAAATACACCACAAGTTCTAGTTGCAACCATTGTTTGGTCAGTATTTATTTACTGCAGAACGAATGATGGTTCCATTGATTTTTCATTCATTTATAGTTAAACTGTACAAAATATATTTACAAATGAACTTATGAACATATTTAGGTATGTGATATTTTATACGCCATTTGATATTGGATACAAAGTAGCCAAATTTCTACCAGTAAAACTTGTATGTGCAATTCTGAAAGAAACATATAGGCAAGTATAAAATACTACCTGTTATTCGTTACTTTATTATCTGTAACTTATTCTTTTTATATTTTCCATCAATTTTAGGTGTAAAAAGGTATACGATGGAGTAACCCATGCAGGAAAACTTTATCCAAATGCATATCTCATCATGATTATAATTGGAACACTTAAAGGTAAGCTTTACTGTTACAATAATTACATGTAAGCAAAATATATAATAGACACAACAATCTCTACTCACTTCTTTTATATGTAGGCAATGCTGCAGGCTTTACGAAACTATTTGAGCGTCTCATACGAGGTGTATGGACTCCAACTGCCATGGAACTAATGCAGCCAAGCTTGTATGCACATCCCCCTTTCTTCTATAAATTATTCGGAAGATTAGTGCGAGAAAATTGAATAAGAAATAATTTGTTTCAGCCCTACAAAAGCTTCAATGGTTGCATCGATCATCTTTGTGCTAGATAAAAAGACTGATCTCATTTCTGCACCTCATGCATTGGTTTACTTCGGCATCGTTATCTTCTTTGTGTACTTCAAGGTAGACATTCATTTTACCATTTGAAGCTTTAATATTGTCTCTAATGAGTTATCTCTAATGTTATTTTAGTTATCATCCATTTTACTCGGTATTCACGATCCGTTCGTACCCTTCGAAAATTTGTTCTGCGCGCTGTTCCTTGGAGGAATTTGGGATTCGTTAGCCAAATTTCTGGGCCGAGGCCAAGCTAAAGACGAGAAAGCAGATGCCAAGAAAAAGGACTAAACGTTTGTACATTTTGTACGTATACCCTTAAATAATACCATGGATGCACATTACGTAACTTCGTGTCAAAGCGAAGTGTATTACTCGTAGCACTCGTCGTAATTCAATTTTGTTTCGTCAATAGGTGCATAAACTCTCCAAAGAAATTCATTTTAACACTAGCAATAATTTGCTGACGAATCAATGAATGGAAACAATTTCAAAACCTAAAAGTACGACACTCGCATGTTGAAGCGTGACCACCGACAAATCATTAAATATCAGAAGTACAATAATTTATTATTATATATATTTTATTAAGGACGAGCGATGCATACAGCGGAGAGTGACTTCAATTACTGGGAAGATCAGCAGTATTATGTCTGTTAAGAAAACAACTTGACGCTAAAGTAACTGCAATTTAACCGTACGCTGTAATGAATCCGACGATTTTATAAAAAAGAACGAAACGTAATTTTAATATTAATTATATTGACTAGTCGAAAAATGATTGTTCTTAGAAACAATAAGATATACGTGCAATCCGATGCACGAGCATTAGAAATATGTCCCTAGTTACTGATTTTTTGATAATATATATTACATATACCTCGTATAAAATTATAGTGATCGAATTTAAAAATGTTATTGATACGGCGATTTTGTAGTGCAATACACAACTTTCCTTACAATCTAAATGCATGTTAGGAATTATTAAGGCAAATTTAAAATATTCTAACTTTGCCATGCATCTTGTAGCGACGAAACCACGAATCGTCGTTCTATCATGCGGTATCTGTCACGAAGGTACGAGTAAACATACTCAGGATGATAATGAAGTTATATACTTTCGATGCATATTTCAGTGATAAGATTTCGATTATAAAATACTTGACAGAAAATTTAAAAATATGTAAAAAATACTCGAGGGGACTTACACCTCTTTTATACTATTTTATTATAATATCAAGGGTTGGGTACTTGCCACACATGCAGGTATCAAAGTGTTTGCCTTCGATTCAACGATGTGAACATAATTTACTATGAAAATTAAATCCTTTAATTCTCATATGATGTTCCATTTGTCAGAATGTTGTACATTTTCATGTAATAAAATGAAGTTTGCTCTTCCATGCTTGTAGCCTGATGCACCATCCTTATCGATTTACACAATAAATGAGAACATTCTTAAAAAAAGAAAAATCTTTTTATTAATAACTGATAGCATTAGTGATAAAGAGGTAGCAAGAATCAGGATTGAAGTTAAACCAATAGAATACCCAGAATAATATATTTCAATATGTTTATTAAACTCCATAAAGTTCAAAGGGTAATAAGAGCAAAAGTATATCCTGAGTAATTGAAGTGCATCTTCAGGTTAATTATCGTCAAAAGCACATCTTGAAATAAATGTTTACACGATTAATTAGTTGCTTCTCGCAAAAGTACATCTGCGTGTCGGGTATGAGCACAATGGAATTTTAGAGTTATGAATATTAAATTCATCAACATTTGTTACGTCAGTCCAATCCTTATCAGAATATGGTTTGCCTTTACAGGTATCATCACAATGGCTCATACACAATTGTTCACGATAATTACGATTAACTTGGTGTTTAGGTTCTTCCTTACGTGGAGATATACAAACTGTATACGGCACACAAGTAGATCTACCGCATGCTTCTACACGTTTATCAGTTAACGTTTCTTTATCAGTCTTCTTTATTGTTTGAGCATCAGTACACTTTATCACTCTGACTAATATAGGATCTCGCTTTTGTGTACCAACAGTACTTCTCAAGTGTTTATCTGTTTCTACTTTATTGAAACAAACAGAATTATCCAAACCATTCTGAATACCCATGTCGCAAGTTCGTAACAATGATCCATCAGTACCAATGTCTTTGTACTCGCAACAGGTGCAAACTTCTTTGTCAGCAACCGGTTTCTTTATTTCTTTGAATGCGGATGCTCGATTGCTTCTATCTTCCTGAACACCTGTAGATTGATTAATCGGCTTATACGGACCCTCTTTGGTCATGGTTAATTTATTTACGCAGACGCTAGGTGTTTCCGCGTTAATCGAGGTTTGTATGGACTCGTCTTTGGAAAGACACACTCCAAAAGCTGTGAATGCATAGTCTTTAATTCTCTTCACCATCTCAGTTGCATCAGTTGCGCAGCCAATGCTGTATTTTTTTTGTTCATCTAAAATCAACGTTCTTCAGGTAAAAAGATACAAGGAGGACAAGCTTCAGTAACTTACAATCGGTTTGGGACTTTATGCAACGTGACACACGGTTTATCTTGGGTGACAATATCTTGCATAGAAATTGTTGCAGTACTGTGTTTACTGTAGGATCTTTCATCAATTCGGACATGTTACGTGGACATGTGTCTGCATTGCACGATTTTATTGTAGCTGTTAGTGAAGAAAGGTGTTTCAATATTTATTGAGGTTGTAGGATCTTTAACTTACTTTCTCCTACTGCAACTTCTTTATAATCCTTTTGTTGAAGGCAACGCTTTAAAGATCCATGAGATTTAGCCCGCAATGGGAGTACACATTCTCCACCTGTACCAACGCTCTTGTAACTTACAAGAGTTACAGAATCGCTGCTATGAATTCTATGAACAGACGATGATGTTCCAACATCCTTCATTCTTTCCAAAGAAGAAGAGCGAGTCATGGTTTGAACTGAATTTTGCCTAATAGTTTGAATGAATGCACTGCACCTTCTTTCTTGTGGCACGCATATTGTACACTGAGTGCCCCTTTCCTTAAACGTTACTGTGCTAGTGTGCGCATTTTTCTTTAATTCAAGAGACAATTGTGTGCCTTCTGTGCACAATTGTGGTTGCAGACACTGAATTCCTTGAGTACATTGACAAACACTCTGCGTTCCTGTTGTGTGCATTTCTAAATTTTTCTTGGAGTCTGGCAGAATGATTTTGAATCGAGTGCAAGCTTCTATAGCACCACCTCCCAATGTAGTCTTCACTGAAGGATCAAGTTGCATTACTTGCGTCTGAGGAGACTCTGTAGTCTGCGTTTCTGTGTCTAATGCCAACATTTTGGGTGGTGTTGATTTGGACAAGTTTTTTACAAAATCTCCAGAATTATCTGTGTACGTTTTCGGATAAATGAAGTGATGTGTCGCATCTAACAAAACGATGTCAACATTACGGAAATACATCACACCTACATGTTCTTAGCATCATGTACCTTTAATGCAACCACTACATGGTGCATGTTT
Source organism: Augochlora pura (assembly GCF_028453695.1). Taxonomy (NCBI): domain Eukaryota; kingdom Metazoa; phylum Arthropoda; class Insecta; order Hymenoptera; family Halictidae; genus Augochlora; species Augochlora pura. The sequence continues at coordinate 2,072,255 of NC_135777.1, forward strand.
CAAATCAGGCGATTCAATGTTATAATTGGCACAGGGAATAATAGTTCTCTGTTCTTGCATACGTTCCTGCTGCAGGTTCTCCCAGCCACACAGGGGACACTTTAGAAACGGTGGCTCGTACTTTTCGGTACTTGCTTTTGTCGAATCAGTAGTTATTGAATTTGCCGAGTTAGATGGAGTCTTAGGACAATCTGTTAAAAAGTAGATGCCGTATTATTTTATTGACGCCACCGTTAAAAAAAAACGGTTTACCTGACAGTTTCAAATTAAAGGTTTTCTTAGGTTTACGATTAGAAAGTTCGTCTCCATTTCGAGTCTTTGACGTGATCCTTGCTTGAGGACAAAGAACATACTTTGTCCGTGTACTTGAACGAACTGTAGTGGTTTTGCTAGGTATGTACTTAATACTTGATCGAGCTGATCTGCTTCTTCTTGCGACCATATCACAAGTTGCATTCATGCATGGTTGAATCCTCGTTTTATCTTCTTTTCTGTTAGTGTAACGAATGTTATCACTGCTTAATGATTTCAAAACGGATGTGTCTGGAGGCACAGTTTTTGCAGCTACGACACTATTCGTTCTCTCCTCGTCACTGATCACTTTCATTAACATGTTTGCCACAATATTATACCATGGGACTGGTGATTTGTATTGCTTATGCAATTGCAGTCCTTTAATCGTTCGCAACTGTTCCTTCTTATATCTGCATCGATCAAAATAATTACTTTTTATTAAATTAAATAATTATACACACAGTAGATGATCATTAAAGTGAAATTTGTGATTATTAATTAGTTGAAAAATGACTACGTTCAATCGTGTTAGATTTCTACTTTTGCAAACTATAATGATCGGTCGTACATTACTTTTCTCTTATCAGCTTGATCTGTTGCAAATAGTCAGTTATAGTAAAACCAGGCACACAGAGGTCATCAATAATCCTCTGTAACGCTTCATTCTTTTCCTTGCAGTTGTAATAGCGTTTATCATAAGGGTTCCAGAGACATGGGTGTTGCTTATATACTTTCAAGAATTTCATTATTAATTTCTCATTCCATCTGGACATTTTGTTAAACGTGGTGTTATAATCGATCTTATTTTAAGCCGACGATCCTGCGAGAACATCAAGTTCGATATTTTGCTCGTTTAGAATTTTTCATGTACTGTCATGGTGGAGTTTTTAACGGTTAAGAAACACGAGTGAACTTGATCGCAATATGCATCGAACGCGAATGTTTATCAAATCACTCTACATAATTTTATTGAATCTTCCTTTCTATGGACGCTATACGTACGTTCATGGAAACATGTATAATGAAATATTTTGCTTTTCAGAGTTGTACAGTAAAAAATTGTATTACTAATTAGATAAAATCGACTTTATACATTTTATTTGCTAAATCCGCAAGACGCATCAGCTTGAATTTTGATCAAGGGTAAACCGCAAGTGCAAACCGTTTTCTTCCGTATAATATTGCATTCGCTACAACTAGAATTATAACAAGCTGCATTAAAACTGTGAGAGATATATTTCATAGTGCCTAGACGCTCTTTCACGATCAAGTCCTGTATACGTCTCTCCAGGTTGATAGCGGCGTCTAACAAAAGAAATAATGTATAAACTTAATAAATTAAATTAATATATTAATTAATAACTGAAAATTCAATATTTTATTTACCGAAATTAATGTTTCGCAACTGACACGCGATACTCTTCCCAAACATGTCGAATTCGTCATAGAATGTTCCCCCTTTATGTACTTCATCAGCGTCCTCCTAAAAATATTTTCGTCTATCAGTTTACTATGATTTTAATTTATTAATGGTGATAGTTTTGTGCGCATTACCGAATTACTCTTAGCAGATAGAGTCGTATAGGTTTGACATGATCTGCATGCAGTTTTAAAAGAAGAAAGATCTGTTTGCATTTCACTGTCTGCAGTAATACAGTTTCTTGTATTGCATCCTGTATTAATCCTAGTTACTTGTGAATGAGAATAATTTGTTCGTTTATCTCTTTCCACTTCTGATAATTGAACGTACTTAGGACTTGTTTCAGGTTGTGTTCTGTGAAATTCACTACAGCCACAATTTGTATAAGGACAATTACAATGCCTTTGCGTTTTTTTTAATTCCACCATATCCGAATTTTTTAACTGACCAGTTACTTCGCTACTATGATAATCTGTAAGTGGACTAGTTTCCTTGTTGTGTACCTAATAGAAAAAATTAGTTACTACAAATAAATAATATTTATAAATTATGATTGCAAAATTTGATTTAATTTACCTTCCAAGAGTCATTTCTGTAGCCGCAAGGTTTAACAAATGGGAAGAGTATTTCATGTATTATTGGAAACCAATTTACTTTTGGTTTATATATTTTCTCGCAAGATATCGCTGCACTAATTTTGGATAATTCATAACAATACTGCGCCTTTATCTGTGTAATCCTTTTTATACAATCACAAACTGTTAAAAATCTATTAAACATGGACTTTGCAATATTTTTGTACGCTTTGTACCGGCTGAGTTTGTTTTGGAACTCAGGATGATAAGGATTCCATAAGCATTCATGTTTACTATAAAGAATTACTAATTTTAAAGTGTGACATTCTGTCCATGTAAATGACATGATATTTTTTTAATTATTTTTGCATGATCAGGTTATTTAACCCTCTTTAATCAACCACCAATTATCACATCATTACAGCTTTGCAATTACATGTCTTAAAGATGCATTAAAATCTATCGCAAAAATTTTCTTTTTAAAAGAATGCGATAAATAAATTGCGTTTAAATTCTTCATTATACATACACATGTATTTAAAACATTACTAAAATTTAAAAAGAAATAAAACAGTAAAAAAGTGAAAAGATACTTGAAGTAAACTAAAAGTCCCTTTCTCTATTGACTTCCTTTCCATAAGTATGTGTTGTGCATCCAGTTTTTATTAAACAGTTTTCACCAAAACTACTCGTTCAATATTACGAGAAATAAACAATATGTAAAGATCAAAAAATTTATTCGGCCATTTTTGTTGTTAAAAGCATTATATTAACTATATATTATCATATACGTGACATGATTTTAAATTATTTGTGCATGATGTAATAAAATGAATTCGAATGTTAAAATTGATTTAACATGTTTTCCGTTACCGACTAGAACCAGCAATATATTTAAACAAAATTTAATGCTTTGAAGCTAGTGTTATATTTTTTGCACTACGAGGTATCTCACTTAATGAAAAATATTACTCTGTTTATTTAAGAAATATTCATGTACTAATTCTAATGGCATTATTGTAACTTCAAAGCATCTAAGTTCATGGAAACATAATAAAATGTTCATGTATATCCATGAATGTCTATGTTCCATAGATTCACATTTTGAAACGATCTATGTGTATAGAGTGAAAAATATTAATGTTTCGTCTATCGTACATCATTAACAAAAATATACATTCTGCCTTCATTACGTATAGGCTCGTATGATTAACTATACTATTACTTATGTAACATTATATACAATGACGATTTTGTATATAACAAATATATATATATTTTTTTCTTCTGTAATTGTTCCTTGTTAAGTTTATCTTACTATGCTTACGTCTATATTATTTATGCTACTGACATGGCTTTATGAAACAGGTTCAATGGTTGAACATGTAGGTAGTTGCTGTGGTTCAAACGTTACCACTTCGTGATAAACGAGATCTGAAAATGACAATATCTCATAGTGATTCATTATTCTATATTATAAATTATATTCTTATTATGAATGACTTCTATGTATTGTTCTCAAAATAAATTAAAAATTATACCTTTCCATCTTTCAACTGGTAAGTCCATGTCCTCGAAGCTCTGGTCATATGGAAGCGACACTGGTTCATCCGTTGGATCCGCGTACTGAGCAAGATATGGGTGAGCTAAAGCTAGTTCTGCTGTGATTCGTTTCTCTGCATCCAATTCCAGCATTAACTCAAGTAAATCTATGGCTGTAAATTATAGCTCTTAGTATTCCTCAGTATATGTGTGTTCTAATTTATACAAATATAAAACTTCTTTAATTAATACCTACCTAAAGGATTAGCTCCTCTGAAAACTTCTTTGAAGTTTTTCTTCTTTAAAGGTGGTAAACTTTGAATATAATTCTTTGCCTAAAACAATGTACACAATTTTTACATAACTATGTTACCTCGTACATGTAGAAATTATATAATCATTTTCTAAAGCTATGAATATTATAAATTATTTGTTATACCACACTTTTCGTACATTTTTAAATAATCTTACTCTTCATACAATATAAACTCAAAGCAAAATCATTTTGTTGTATGCAATTAATTTTATTTTCCTTATTGTATTATTAACGACTGTGATAAGCGTGTAAGAAGATGTTTATCTTATAAACAAATTACCTCTTGGCTGCTAATTTTGCTTAAAGTTTCTTCTGTGGGTGTACCACAGAGTACTAAGACTCGTGTTAGATGATCAATGGCTGCTTAAAGTTAAGGTATGCTTAAAGCATATTTCATTATACATACAATGGGGAAGATTTGAATTAGTATGGACTATGTTAGAATTGCGCGTATTCAAAGCGGTAGTCTTCATTCCAAATGGGGATTGTAAAACAGAATAGAACACATGGAGAAAGTGATATATATACTCACAGAATACATTTTCTAAAAACAATGTTGGTTTTATTTGCATCTTGTCAAGCTCAATAATCGAAAAATGATTCAAATATTATCTATTTCGATGTCATAAAGAAATGCATGCGAGGCATTTAAGCCGTAACATGGTATAAATTGATAACATGCACTATCAAAATACTATATGGATTACTATTCGACAATTTAGGTATTACTCACCGACTCGGATGAAATTTTTTGCATGAACTCGTCTCGTGGAGTACCCAAAATTTCCATTATTAAGTTCAGTTGATGTATATCTGCTCTTGCTAAGGTTCCACCACACCTTTCTCTACTTTTACTAAACTTTTAGTTATTAAATAACATTACAAATGATGTGACTGTGCACATTGAAGCACATTAATAAATTACACATATATATGTTCCTTCCTTTTCAATAAGTAGGTTGCTTTTGCCATTGAAAAAGTCGAAGCTAGACAAAAGCAAAAAGTGCCAGAAGGCAAATAAAAGAAACTGTATTAATGTATTAGAACCGAAAAATGTTAAAGCAAAATAAAAGCCATATGTAGAGCCTTAGCAATAAGCACATTTCTTTTTAAATTCCGTGATAGATAAAGATTTGTAACATTTATTTCACAGTTAGATATGAAGTTGGGTAGTGGATGTGTTAGTATAACATGATTAGATAGAAAGCACAGATAGAGGCAGATTAATTAGAGCAAGTACTTATGGAGCTTAAAAAGGATACGATCTGTACCAGGAAATAATGTTCTTCCTGTTAATAATTCTGCCATTATACATCCAACCGACCATATGTCAACTAAAAGAGAAAATGGATGGGAATGATATAAATACAATTAGATAATATTTGTAGGCAACAGGAAATAGTAATTACCTGTTTGATTGTAATGCATCCAATTAAGCATGATTTCTGGAGCCCTGTACCATCTTGTGGCAACATACCCAGTCATTTCATTCTCAGTGGGTCTGGCTAATCCAAAATCTAAAATCTTTAGTTCACAATCCTCATTTACAGCTATGTTGGAAGGCTTCAAATCCTATATATTGAAAGAGATTTTAGTTTTAAATCTCCCCAGTGATTACAATAATTTTAATATCCATTATGCTTTACCCTATGTATTATACCCGCAGAATGTATGTACTTAAGTCCTCGAAGAATTTGATATACAAGAAACTGTACATGGTCATCAGAAAGCTTTTGTGTCCTTACAATGTTATTGAGATCTGCACCCATCAGATGCGTAACTAAATATCTATTAGAAGTACATAATTATTACTAACACTTGATGAACAGAGTTTTAATCCTCCTTGTTTATTGAAATGATTACATTGATAAATCTTTGGAAATACATACACCTGTTGAAATTCATCCAAAGAGGAAGATGGATGAAATACATCTAACAGACCAATTACCTGTAACAAATATTAACCATATCATCTATGAAGCAAAATGTATTTAATATAATTTAATAATTGAGCAATATAATTTAACTTCAATATTTAAGAACATTTTTTAGAGTCGTGTAAATCAGTGAGTAAAAATAAAATTCAGTAAGCAATAGGAACATAGATCTTCTTAATTTTAGGTGCCAAGACAAAATTTCTAAATGTCTACTTTTCACAGTGCCAACTGCAAGAATGCATTATAGATGCATTTGTATATATATATATGTAGACCAGTCTTCTTTACTCACATTTTCATGATTCATATGTTTCAACATCCTAAGCTCTCTATATGTTCGCTTAGCATGTACAGCTGACTGGAATGGTCTGGCTAACTTTTTGATTGCTACCTTGTGTCCAGTTGTTGTATCAACTGCTGAACTGAAACAATACATATACACTTTATGACTAACTACTTAGTCATATGTTAGGAAATAGTTTAACAAGCCTGTGCTTGTCTGTCTATTGTTAAATCTTTCATTATCTCGCTAAAAACGCATTGTCAATAAACAAATAATATCTAATAGATTTATGCTAGGAAAATATCATTGTCAAATACTCTAATTTTAGTTCTCGCGATATGTATACATATACATATATATAATGCTAGACCGCTTTATGCATTCGAACGACTTCTCATGACGATATTTCTCAACTTAACATCTGAAAGAACATTTCAAAACTCGGAAACGTAAAAAATAACTATCGACTGACGTTCAATAAATTTGTAAAATTTTAAGCGAGGGAAATGCCAAAAATGTCAAGGTTATAATCAGTTCATGGTCAAGATAAAATGCTGGGTTATTTGTGAAGTAGAAAACGTGATAACGTAAAAATTGAATACAATGCCCAGAATCATGAGACCGCTGACTCTTAAGAAACACAATTGTGACGTATTTAATTGTTGTCTAGCTTACCATACTTGACCGTAAGCCCCTGATCCCACTGGAGTTAGCATTTGATATCGTTCCGGAACCTCCCATTCGGTCCTATTTATTTCAATTTTATGAAACTGCGGCATGCTATACACGAAATTCTATCACTCGACCAACAAACTACACACGGATACGCCTAAATTAACAACCACTATGCACTAACGTTTGGGACCACGGTTTATAGACACTTCGAACATTTCCAAATTAGCCTACTATTAAAAACCACACATCCATCGTGTGTAACAGTGCAGTCGACTATGACAATCGATATCGTACTGTTTTTTCATCAACGACTAATCGACTTCTGTCTGTCGATTTATTTAAACCGCCGCATACATATACACAAGCTACACACACATATAGAACTCTATTGTACATGTACATACCTTTGTTTCACCAATAACTTTTGTCTCATTCAAATCGAGCATGGCAATTCTGAACTTGCGATGAATGAAACCTGTACTTGACGACATCTTTAATCAGTCTTGACTAAATTTGATTCATAGCGAAATAAATTACAACTCAGATTAAACGTAGTAATCAGTATGTATAATAGACAATTTCGAACTAGAATAAATACGGTAAGAGTAATAATTAAATTAAAAGTAAAAGGTACATATAACAATAGCTAGCTTTGAGTTGTCTTTTTTCATTCTACATTTGCTCTATTCATTCTTTCTACAAATGTATAAAATCCGCAGTCTACTAACAAAATTTGTCCTCGAACTTTGTCTTGCTCCAAATCTGTAATTTCTCACACTGCATAATTTCAATTTGAATAAAATTCTACAATAATCCTTGTTGAATTTTGAACGATTTTATAATGATAATCACAAGCGATCCCAATGTATCGATACTGTAATTTCGATAATAAGAGACGCGCGCGTTGAGATTGTTTTCCTGTGTGCTCAGTGATACGTGTAAGCATGTGTTAGGTATGACGGCAGCACTGTTCAACAGTGAAACGTTAGCCAATCAGATCAAAGAAATTTTTGTACATGCCTTACCTACATTTCGCTACAGCCTGAACACCGTTCACGAATATAAGGACTGTACACATGTAACAATAAAAGTCAACTTCATGCGGCAGAAGTTTCTATAACCGGTATAGTAGGTCTGGTTTGTGATTGGTCGAGAAGCCACGAGGGAGGGATGCGCGCGCATTGATCAGAAGCCGCGTGTAGAAGCAGTCGTTACGACGATGCCAACGATACAACAAGCGTATCGAAACGTTATTACGTTGTTAGTGTTGTGCTGAAAAGAAATCTTCATTATTGAATTTTGATTGTTCTTACTATCCGAAAATCAACGGATAACCTACGGTGTTATTGGTCACGACCGCCATAGTGACGCACGCGTATCGCGTATCTTATATCGCGCCGCACGGATTCGTTTTGGCGGTTTACCAGTTGCACGCGGCATACGGAGGGTAGTGAACAGAGAAAGGACGCGCGTGCTAGAAAGAGAGGACAGAGATTAGGTGGTGTACAGTTGTAGTAACGTTGATTTTGTAAGGTGACCGGCAAGCTGCGCGGTGAAGTGAGAAAGTTAATATGGAATTGCACACGCCGAAGCGTGAGTCGCGCCCTTTGACGGAAGCGTTGCCGTGCAGCCCGCCGATGTGTGATACCATGCTTTATCCATGGAATTGGGGCGAAGAGGCGAGGAATGTGAACTTAAGCCCGGGCAGCTCATGCTCCTCGCCAGAATATCGTGATCATAACGTGGTTACCGCGCGAACTGACCCACGGTCACGTTCTGGAGGCTCTGAGAGTCATCGTCGCGGTCGGCCTCGAGCAGATGCTCTTTCTAATCTGATGATGCAAGGAAGCACGTCGCCGAGCAGCATAAAATGCACCTATTGTAACAGAGTCTTCCCACGAGAGAAAAGCCTTCAAGCACACCTGCGTACTCACACAGGTATGCTTCGGCTCTGCCGCTTTTACAGTCTTATGCCGACTTCTCTCTGCCCCACGGAATTACACGCGCTGTTTCGTTCAAACTTTCTGTGAGGAAAATCCATATAACGTCCGTACAATAATGTGTACAGCTGTACGATTGCAACTAGACTCGCGCAGAACGGCAAGCTTCATGCACTCTCACGCGTCCCGCCAATCGCCATCATGCGTGCTTTAAATAGTTAAATGGCTTGATTGCGAAAATTACGAGTAACCTGAATGAAGCCGCACTACATGTTTTTGTTTGTTAATGCACGTTGTTGTGGAAAAATTATTTCTTCGAATTCTGCGAATTCTTTCTTTGTTTAAATATTGATTCCACGCGGTCTTTGTTCGAAGCGAATGATACGATGCACGGATCTTTTTTTTCAAATTGTCCAGTGCTTTGTAGACGGAATTAATTATAAGTAATTCTTTTCGATTTATTTTAACGACTCTTTCGAAAGTGTAATTTTTATGAAGTCCCTTTTTCGATTTTTAATTTTTGAAAACGTGATATCATTAAAAAAAAATTTTTTTCAGGCGAACGACCATATCCATGCGATTATCCAGGATGCACAAAAGCTTTCACGCAATCTGGACAATTGAAAACTCATCAGAGATTACACACAGGAGAAAAGCCATTTTTGTGCACAGAACCTGGCTGTGAGATGAGATTTACACATGCAAATAGGCATTGTCCAGATCATCCTTATGCTACTTTGACCCGTTCAGATGACTTTGTTTTAAAGCCAGTATCCGAAAATACAGATTTGCCTCATGATGTTACAAGGTGGCTAGAACGTTACAAGATGTCTAGAGAAAGAGAGGACAGAACACCTACAGGTAAAAACGACCGCAAGAAGAAATCATGGAAAAGTAGTTCTGAAAATCATAAAAAAGTGAAGTCTAGAAAGGGCCTAATGATGGATGCAACAGGTGAACAGGAGAACTTAGATTGTAAGGCCTCCAATCAAAGATTATATTGTGGGGAAAGTCAAGATAGTCAGGATGATAGTCAAGATGAAGACCCAACAGAAACGTGTAATATACTACAAACATCAGAAGATGAGGAAATATCTACTAAATTGGCAATCTCTCCATTAAGAAGACCCCTAGACAGACTTCAACCAAAGAAAAGATGGCTACGCGAAGCCTGTTTGGAACAACAATTAGCTAAACCTTTAAACTGGGACAATAGACCTGTTAGTGTATCTGTCACTCCTTCATTTAAAGTTAACAACACTCAGGTACAGTGGAACACACCAACCGATAACTTGTCTAACATTTCCGACGCGTCGTCCTTGGACGCATCTAAGGAAATTGAACTGGCAAAATCCGAATCAGATCCTACCTACATAAATCCTCATGTAGGGTCACCTTGGGATATAACTAATGGTAATAATGAATCTCTGAAAAAATCTATAAAAGAGGAACATATTTATGCATTTGAAACACCAGCTACATTATCACAATCTATTTGGAATTCTCAAAGTAATACCAATAGCTTTTCAAACAATACTCAACAAATTAAAAGCAATATTAGCCAGCCTCTTTCTAAGTATGAATGGGATAATGAGGTCATCAAGGAGAACTCTAAATCTTTGTCGAATCGAGCTCACATAAAAACCACAAGTCTTGCACAGAAGGAGGTAACTAAGCAAGATGCTTTTCTGCAATCTCATATTAGTGAGAATATAATGAGACCAACTGTTTTAATGTTAGCTGGTAGTTCTAACAATAACAATAATAAAGATAATGCATCGAAAATAATTCCAATCGAGTTTGAGACAACAAAAACTGTTGTTAAACATGAGAAAGACCTTACAACATTACCAATTCCTGAAGACAGTCAAAAATGGTTGGGTGCATTAGCTTTGATGGAACTAGCTAAGAATCAGGAAAAGACAAGAGATATAAGTCTAAAGCAGGACAAAGACAATTGCTCTGAGCATTCTGAGTTAAATTATACCCATTTATAGACTGTGATTAATGACTATTATGATTCTCATTTGTGTTATTTTTGTATGGCAGAGAAAAAAGAAATAAAATGCATTTATTGCCATAATGCAGTTAGTCATCTAATGAGCAAAGAAAGGAAATTCATTGATTACAGTTACATGTATTTTTCTTCTTACGCAGCACTTTCTAATTACGTTATTGTTTTACAATTTATGATACCTACATGTTAAATACAGAGAATTGTTTTTTTTTTAAATAATTAATATCCAATATTAATTATGGTTCACTTTTGAAAACGATTATATAAGACTTCGAAAATTTTTATTTTCTAATATTTTGCAAATATTCTACTTCCCAAGATTCTTAATATTCCATTATGTAATAGGAAACTATGACAATATTTTACGACTGGTTGCACGTTTCCTCGATAACGAACAGTGAGTGTATTGAACTTTGTTAACTATTACAGTTGTCATTATTTTCTCATAATGATGACACATTGAAAACGACGATATTGATACCTATCCTGAAGAAGACACTACAGTTGCGAAATCAAGACGCGAAACCTCATTATATAAACCATTTGTCTTTCTAGGTAATAATGCAAAAATTTATTTATTAGTATCGGCCATACTGTATAAGAATGAAAAATTTGTGTGATATTTAGAGTGGTAACAAAAGAAATTTACAAAGAAAATTTGTTTTCAAAAAATATTGAAGTTTGTAAAGTATTTAATTGGAACAGATACGATTATTATTTATAAAATATAGTTGTAGGTATAAAAAAATAATGGGTACAATAAAGTGACGACTTTAATTTGTAATCATTATGTAATTTTAACTCCGATTTTTTACTGAACATGTATATATGTGAAATATTTTAATAAATATTTTCTGATATTCTATGCTTCCAAGGTTCCTATTTCGAGTACTAATTATTCATGTGTAATGTATATATATTGGACAACTTATTTTTTGTATTTCGAACGATTTATTCTTTAAAGTCATAAAGCAGGCGTAATTATGACCAAATGTAAAATTCACCTAGATCTTTTGTTTTGTTTTCATTCTTTACAAAATAGAGACTACAGTAAATACATAGTCTTACTTCTCTTTGTACACAGTTATACAGTCTTTTAAATTATTCATTAAAAATAGGGTTTTGGCAATGAATTGCATCTGCAATATTACAATCATTTTTATTTAGATTTTCTAGCTTTTGAATTGTGTTTCCCTAGTTACTACATTTTGTTTCGATGATTTTCTTGTAATTCTTGTTCTGGTATTTTTGCCTACATTAATTTCTCCTATTATTTGTATATTATTCTCCTCGCTTGGTCTCCTTCGATCAGTTTTTATTTCACTGACCAAACAACTGTTATCCTTTCGTTCCTCGGTTTTCAAGTTTTTAAATAATGCAATTACTTCATCGATCTTAGTAGAGTCGATTGAAGTCACCTGCTTCGAACGACGCGTAGTTCTAGTTGCCCTTTGCGTCGTCGCGTTGACCTTAAGCATTTCTATTTTCTTGACTAATTTTTGTATGTTACTATTAGTCGCGGGCTCCTCTAACTCGTCCACAAAATTATGCAAATGGTCCGAAATGTTGGGCACCAAAGACGTAACTTTATTTACAATGTCTTTCATAGAAACGTTGTCAATATTTTCAGTCTGTTGCTTGAACTTTTGCAAGCTAGATTTTGATTCATTTGTTTCTTCTTCCGTTTCATCCATACTGTTCGAAGTTTCTTCATTGAAAATCTTTCTTTTTACTAATTTGTTACGAGACCTTGTCCCTCGATTTTCAGACTTTGGTGAAAAAAGGACTTCATCGTCACTATCGTCATTGTAGTTCATACTGACTTTACTAAGTTTCAAAAAAGGAGGATTTCGAATTCGCTTCAGAGTAGGTCTTTGTATTTGGGAATTGTTAATGACTGGAGTAATGCAAATGGTGTCTTCAGTTCTTACTTTTAGCTCGTACTTCGTTGTGTCAATGTCCGAGGCGTCAGGGACTGTAAATGCTGTAACAAATAATAGTTAGTCACATGAATTCGGTAGTTTTCAATATTTAACAAATACGTACTTGAATAGTCCAGCTTATTAATTATGTTTTCAAAATTGTAATCAGCAATTAATTCTTTTGCCGACATATAAACCGGATGTCCTTTAATCTTGTATTTATCGCATAACTCAATTGCTAATGAGAGTAGTTTCAGTTTTCTTTCTTGCCCTATCTTTAGATAATTTTTCAAAAAAGAATAAAAGTTGATTAATAGAAGAATATAATCTGTGCTGTAGAAACGTTCTTCCCAAGAAAAACGTTCCCTTTCATTTTCGGTCATATATTTTTCTGTATTCATTATTCTCTCTTTTATCTTAAACGCGCCTGTAAAATGCTCCAATCCGGCTGCGAAATTATTTTGTAGTGCGTATAACTGGGCTCTAATATGAGTACACGCAAATACTAAATAATTGTATGACAAATTTTGACACAAGTAACAATTACAGTTCTGATGGCGCATGAACACAGGAAGATCGAAACATTTGTTTCTTAGAATTGGTGATGCATCATTTCGTGGAACATCTCTGATAGGCTCTACGACACGTATCGGTGTCAACGCATTTTCCGTGATCATTTTTTTCGGATTACTATTCATCGATGCTTCAAACATTTCAATATTTAGGATGTGTTCTAGACCCTGTAGCTTTATTTCACAATCGTGTAATTGTGAACGAGACAAATCAATGTAACAGAGAGATTTCAATATTTCTGCGACTCTCATAGTGGCACCCAAAGACTGTGCTGTCTTCAACCGTCGTATTAAATGAGAACCAATTTCTCTAAATGATAATAAACTGTTCAATCGTAGGGACAAATTAATTGTTGCAGAAAAAAATATGTCGATGTCAAAGAGATGCTGATCTTGAGGTTTCCCTAGTAAAAAAAAAACTATCTTTATTAATTGAAAAATGATGGTGTTCGTAAGATGTTAACACTTACATCTCCGTTTGGATAGTTCTTCATTTAAATTAACCAGGCTATACAAAGTTTCAACGATATAATATGTATATTCCTCATGTTTGATATCTTCTTTATACAATGAACAATTGTACAGAAGCCTGTCTAAGCTGTATAAGTTTAAAGTTATGTTAGATAAGAAACAGACTCCTGGTAGTTTCCTAGATTCGTCTAGTAATATCCTAGCTTCTTCACACTAATAAAAAAGGTCGTATAAAATATTTATATATACAGTTTTTAATGGCTTATAAATAATTGACTGACCATATTACGTTCAAAGTAGAAATCCGATAAACTTATCCAAAAAACGGCAATTGCATAGATCATCTTTTCATCCTTGGTATCTTTATATTTGTTGGCGAGATCTGTGGCTGTTGTAATCCAGCTTCGGTTGATGTATCTCAATGATATGCTTCTACCAGTAACTAATAATGAAGGAAGGTTTAATCAATAATTTATACCTTTTACCCGTGGGACTACAAAATATAGTTGTACCGTAAATGATTGCTCGATCGTCTTGCAATTCCGAAGCTAATTTATATGCAAGTTTCCATATATTGACCTCACATTTTTCATAACGATATAAACGAGCATATTCACCGGCAATTATTAACGTATGAAGTGTTATCAATCGTTCATGATTTTCCATAATTTGTTGCTATCAATTATAAACAACTAATTGATGAAGTAGCATTTAAAAATGAAACAAATGTTATTTTTTTTATACTTACAATATTCTGTTTGACACATTTATTCCATTTCTTCAATGCTGTCTCCAAATACATCATCATTTTGGAATCTTCTTTAACATTTATCATGGTATAAGCTGGTACCACATCACGGGTGTCATTTTCTCCGATTTCCGACAACTTTGGAGCATACAACGCGAATGTTGTATTTTCCATTTCTATTTCAGTCTTTTTATTTGCAACATGCAAGCGTGCCACAAAGATATAAAATTCCAAATTTGCTTGCAAGCATAAAACATAATTACTTGATTTTATCTGTTTTAAATTGGAAATAGCTTGCTTTAGGTAGTTTAAAGTGTTCTCATTGTAATCAAAATGTAGCAAATGATATACTAACATTTGAACGACACGAGCGTAATTTATTGGAGTTGCTTTTAACACTAACATTTCGTCCAAAACTTTGCAAATGGCACCTGAAAGATTAACCTTCGCTTCTTGTAAATTTCTTGCTTCTCTTAAACATATTTCAATAAGATCGTACTGCGACAATTTAATAGACAGTCCTAATTGTTCTATAATTGATCCATCCGATTTCAAGCAAGCTATTATGGTCATATCCATTATCTTCTTATTAGTAATGGATTTATGTTTAATATTTGTCCACATACGAAACGCTTTTGATTCAGGATCATTATAACTTAATAGAGCATTTAATGCTGACGCAGTCATGGCTTCTCTGTACATACCATGATTAAAGTGAAGAGAAGATAGTCTATGCAATGTGGTACACATGGGATTCTGAAGACTAATATATTTAGATTTTTCTTGAATACCTTCAAACTCTTTTATGGAAGAGCATAGTAAAGAAAGCAGAGATACGCTTTCTTTGTAGAAACTTCCTGCCATTATGCCTACATTGTAAATCAAAGCACCATTTGTAGACCACAACATTGACCAAGACATGCAGTTGCTCTGTTTCATTTCATAAATGTGAGCTATATTCTGCTCTAAGAAGTTATATGCAAGATTATACACATCCTCAGACAAATCAACTGCAAAGAGCTTACTAATTAAATTGACACATCTGGCTTTTATTACCACCACATTGTACATATCACTTCGGACCATACACTCTTTATTTTGGCAAGTTTTGCATTTATTTGATGTCTGTTGCATAAAATATTTACTTGTACCAACAATCAACTTCATGATCTCTAATAATATACCTTTTTCTAAGAATGATTTGTTTCCCACTTTTATACATGCTTCCCAATATAGGAACAATGACTCCAAAACCTGAACAATACCGAATGTAACCCATTTAATACATCCTAGGTAATGATATTTCTTTGCAATTCTTTCATAATTATAGCAGCAATCATTAATACTATTAGCATTATCTTTTACAAAACAGTTGTTTGGTTTAACAGTTGCCAGACAGAATGATTCAAAAACTTTGTAGCATTCATAGCATTCCTTGTCTTCTTTTAGAACCATTTTGAAATGTGTGCTTAAATTATCTAAAGTGTTTATCACCAAATTCAGATTTTGTTCATTAACATTTTCACACACTATTCTGCTGATTATAAGAATCATATGTCGAGTTATAACATGTTTATCGTCTTCCTTTAGATACAGTTTAATTTGTCTCAGATATTCACTTGCAAACACACAGAATTCCATGAAACCAATGTCTGATTTTTTACTTATTACCGCTATTTTATCTAGATGTGAATTTATCTCCCCAAGTAAATGTCTTGTATAATTTTGGTGGACTATTTGTATTATTTTCAATTCAAGTTTTATAATCTCTTGCAGTTCATAATAATACTTGATATTTAAAATATTTCTTTCTAATAACTTAACTGCATCATTCACAGAATTATGCCATAAATTATCTATTTTTAGTAGTATATTGCTCACACTTAAATCATTAGAGCATAGAGCTTCTGTGTTTACAAAACAACAAACATTGTATGCTTCCTTATACATATTCACAGTTAATAAACAACGAACTATATGATACAAACTGCAAACAAATTTATTGTTGTCAGGTATTTTGATCAAATTTTGACACAACAAACAAGTCAATCTGTAAATCTGCATGCCAATAGCACAGTTCTGTTTGCAGCATTTGTCTGCAGTGTGTGATAAATGTAACAATAGTTTAAAAACGTATTTGCTCGTATTATTAACTAGGCCTGGACAAATGTTTATCTGAAAAAATTTGATTTAATCATTAAGAATGTTTAGCAAAATTTCATTAATAAGAAAACTCACTACGTTATATATGTATTTCAAATTTGTTTCATTGAATATAACCGACCTGAATGTCTTCTATTACTTCGTCCAATTCTCCTGCTTGTATTAATAAAATCCATTTTCTTATTCTCTCTTCAGTAATATTCATTATTTAAAATAAATATTAAATTCCTGTTCGTTGCCTTAACGGACAATTGAATTTGTAGCCAGTATAAACGTATAAACCCACTCCTCTCTAGTCCATATATACATAGTAGATAGATGGCATATCCGATGGTGCAGGATATATTCTAACAAGTTTCTATGCGCTAGGACTCAGAATTAATTGCACATGACAGAGATCAGTATTTTCGAAGATCGTCACCAAATTGAAAGAGTCGCGACAGCATGGCAGTTTTTAGGCAATTCCTTGAAAATTCAAAGCAAATAATTAAAAGTAATTACAGAACAATAATGAATAATTAAGGAGCAATTCTTTGATAGCTTGTACAGTACTTTTATGCATTATTTCAAAACTTTAGTATTATTAGAAGTCTTTAGTCTTTCATGAAAGCCCCTAGTCGCCCCAAAAAAGTTTGTTTGGAAATTAACAGCAATTACAGACCAATAATGTGGAATTAAACAGTGATCGTTTAAGTGTTCACACAGTGAATTAGAGCAATTTTTCGACCTATATTTCATTAATGTTGGTTACTATCGTGGTGCGTGCGCCTATTATTATGAAGTTTTATGTTGGTAGCGCTTTGTCAGCTCTTCGGTTTGATTTTCAACTTTCAAAGTTAAGTCGTTTCAAGTATTAAACGACCAGGGCAAGATAGACAGTCTGTCACTGTCATTTAATTGACATTTCTATAGTAGCTATAATACGTAACAGTGTTAAAGGCTTAAACTGAAGGCTTTTTTAATTTTTTAAGCCAGAGTAATTTAAGTATAAAGCTTCATATAACGATGTAAATCCCTCAACAATTTGGAATAATCGTTTGAGATAGTTTCGACTGTTGCAAAATGTTTTACGTTTAAATACCTCTTACATCGTTCTTGTATTGAAAGTTACAGTAAACTACAATATATGGAGAAGCAGCAATAATAATGGGGAATTATGTAAACAAATATTTTTCCCATAATACTGAGACAGTGACAGAAAAAACAAGAACACAGTCTACTTCTGCAGATGAAGAAACTGTGGGTGATGTACATACTCCAGTAGTACAAAAAACATTATCTATTGATCCTAGATCAGTGACAAGTGGTATTGATAGAACACCAATAGAGGTAGTTTTTTAATTATAGCATTTAAATCAAATTCTTCTAATGTAATAAACAATGTTAAAATAATATTTGTAGGTATATTCCACTCCTGAAAGATTATACAGAAGAACACTTTCTGCAATTCCAAGGCATTTACAATGCAAACCATACTTAGAAACAGATATAGAAACATTGCTACTGTTATCACCAAAGAAATCTTTTCCAAAAATGGATGTAAAATTAGAAAATTTAGATTTGGTAAATTATTCATTATACAATAATATAATACTTGTATTATTTTATCAAGCTTTCAAAATTAATTAAGTTATTTTTAGGATTTAGCAAATTTAGATATGGAATTGACACCAACAATAAATTGTTCAATGAAGAAAACAGTATTTCTACCAATAGAAGAAGAGCGCTACAGTGTTTTAGGCATTGACCCTAGATCACCAGCTGCAGATTTTGATAGAACTCCAATGTTAAAACCAAAATCTATGGAACTTCTATTAGCTAGGCACAAAGAAAATTTGTTAAGACGTGGAAGTTACGAGATAGATGTCCTTTCTCCAAGATTTTCATACTGTGAAACTTCATCAGAGTTTAACATACCTGAAATACAAGTTTTGCCTGATTTAGCCACATGTAAAGTATTAACTTCAGATTTGTTCATCAATGAAATTGATAACAGATTTAATGAGTCTGAAACAAGTTCATATCATTCATCTAAAACTGAAACTGATTATGGTGAGGATATTACTTTTATTGATTAATTTGTGCCATAACTAGTAGTGGAATTTAAAGGATTATAATTGATATATAAATGTTTATCGCAGGAGAAACACAAATGGACAGTGATTGTGAAGATGAATGTAAAATAATTAAAGATAATTGCAATGATGATATTAAAAAGAGTACACAACAGAGGGAAACTACTTCTGGTGATACAATTAAAGTATGGGCAGATTCATTAGTATCAGATAATCCCAATGAATCTGATTCAACTGAATCAGAAGATATACGTGTTGATGAGAAAATGTCGCAATTGACAAAAGAAGAAGTCATCATTACATTTGATGATAATAGTATTGTAAAAGATACACTGTCACAAAAATTATCTAAATGCGAAATAAATAAGAAAATAGTAGACGTATCTAAAATGAAAAAAAAGACCTTCAAATTAGAAACTAAATTTACAACAGATGAAAAGAAAATTTTCAACTTTAATGATAAAAATGGAAACGAAGATATTAAGGTATTTAATATATTACCAATCGCATTAAAATAAATGGAATATTAATCTTTCTCGTTTTCAGTTCCGAACTCCTCTTGCCAATCGTTCAAACAAGGGCACATCAAGATAGTATTAACAAGTTCTCCACAACAGATAATTGGAAATAGAATTATGAAGGTTAAAATTTCGCAGGAAAACTCGTCGCCACACAAATATATTACAAAGTATAAATCGAGAGGTATAGAATGGGATCCAGTTATTATTTAAGAGTCACTATTATTATTAAGCACGAAAATTCCTCGGGTTTCTGTAAAAATTGTGTTTTGCAGCACAAATATCGGAAATAATAATTTCTGAATAATTAAAAATGAATAATGTTAATAATAATGTATAAAGATATTAAATAATTTTTATATCAAGTTGCTTTATTATTATTATCTTATGCTACTAAAATGAAGTGTCCTATTCTTTTGCTTGCATTGCCATTCGTATCTTAGATTTGGCTTCTTGAATGGAAAGCTGAAGGTCGTTGCTTGGTTGTACTAATTGCGAGACCCTGAAAAATATATTAAAAATAAAGAACTGATATATTGAATTTACTACCAAGAGTAACTTACTTAGGATCTTTTATTACAATCCTCTTCTTATTAATATCACCTTTTGAGATCAATTTAATTGTTATACTGCTGTCAACTTTTTTGGGATTACTGAAAACCTTTTTTTCAGAGGAGTCCCAATTTACTATAGTGCTTGTGTTGACAACTGAAGGTCTTATTACTTTGTTTTTTACATTACTAACAATAGACTGTCCTTTGTAATTCCTTTTCTTACTTTCTACATTGACAAACCTAGTCAACTTTTTATTGATTGTTGTTGCTTGAATAACAGCTTCTTCTATATTATACGGAGCTTGTGGTATAGCAAATGTAATTGATTGATTATCTTTACAACTGCTTGATGTTGAAGGTAAACTAGGTTCAGATACAGGCCTTGGATCTATGTTCTGTGGAATACCATTATAAATAGATGTTAATGTTTCACCAGGATAATGTTTAGTTAAACGTTCTTCTGTTAATGGCAATGCTGGTGTTCTCTTCCTTCTATGATACTGCTTCCTGAAATTTATTATTTAACTTCAATATTACACTGGACAAATACTCTATGGATTTCTATGAAGCACCAGTTTCATAACATACTGAGGAACAAATTTATCTGTGCTGGGATTCAATGCATCTTTTTGATTTCTCTTTATACGTAGAATTACTTCTCTACTACGTTGAGCAAGCTTAGCTTTGGTTTCAGCCACAGTTTCCACTTCAGGTATGTAAAATATATGTAATGAACCTCCATAAAAATTTTTACCATCAATAAACCGTTTTGCTATTCTGCATAATACCGTTTATAAATATAGTTAGGGAGAAAGTTTTCTAATAAATATGAAGTTATGCAGTAATAACAAAACAGAACAAATATAAACCTTGCACTCTGTATACGTGCATACTGTATGTAATAAGCTTCTGTAAATTCTTCTGTGGGATAATCAGTTACTACATGAATCTTTTTCACATTTCCGTATGGCTCAACAAGCTTTTTTACCTCCTCTCCTAATTGAAGCTTTGGTACTCCACATATCATAATATGTTTTGATTCATCATTTATTGTATAAACCTGTTACACAGAGCTGGTGTGTCAAGGAAATAATACAACAGAAGCAAAATATAGATAGATAGAAAATATTAAAAAATCTGTAAACCATAAACTGCGAAACTTTAAATCAATGTTACAAATTGCGAAATTTGTAACAACAACGGATTTTAAACTGGTCTCTTGAAAATATGAGATTAGAAAGAAAGCATAATACAAAAGTATTTTATTATTTTATATTGAATAGGATACAGGTCCACAATGCTACCTTCACGGATGTCAACCTTTTCCCTTGTCTATAAGGTGGTCTTGTATTACAAAGCTTCTGCTGTATATGATGAGAAAGTTTTGATATTTCGCATCCATCATTCATTATTTATGTAATTAATCGTCTCTCGAATTCTTTATACATTGTCATATATATATAATACTTTCACTACAGTTGATCAATATTCTTACAGTATGCTGTTGTATCATAATAAACGTTAATATGGCGATTATTGCAATCACTAGACGACAATAAACTGCAGTTACTGTCGTGCTATACCACTCTGCTGGGAACATAGAGCTTAAAAAGGGTAAGGTACAGAAACTGCTTTTTACTGATTGGTTGGCGCTTTAAGCTAAACAGTGCTGCTCTCACAGTTTTTGACAAATAACAGAAGTGACGAGTGAGCGAGAAAGCACGACATTAGCACAACAGAAGTGAAATAAATCATATCAACTTTCTTTCTGTAAGATTCTCGATTGTATAATCTAGTGTATTTGCGAACACCTTGCAACGACGATTATTTCTACAATTATTAAAATCTTCGAAAACCCGTGAGCTATATTTGATCTAATCTTCAATAATATAGGGCGAATAGTACAAGTAGTATATTGTGGTAAACATTTGCCCGAAAAGAATGAGATCGCAGGCACAGATGAGCGAGGTCCCTGTGAAAATTTCATATAGAGCGCGCTGGTTCATTTAGTTTCTTTCTAAACTAACTGCGCGGAGTTAGGTGCGCATTAAAATGGTGGGGATAAAAGCACTCAGAATGAAGAAGAGGTAGAAATGGCTCAGTATAATGAAGCACTTGTGTACGTACATACATACAAAAATTTAAATAACTTCGTTCTTGCTTTCGGAATGACGTGAAGTTTGCATCAATTTCAGTAACTTAACAAGTGTTGCTTTGTGTAAAAAAATACATGTAATGGTCTTTTCAATATCATTCAGTAAATGCAGTATAAACTTTATTTATGTATATAATTAATCAGTTCTAACCGCTTCTAGTTTTTAAAATATAAGATTGAGGAATACATCGTGAATTGAAGAAAAACTGTAAAACTTAAAAGTCCCTATCATCGTTTAATATGCTTTCTATATTTTCTTGAAATAAATATTCAAGCAGCGTCATTTTTACAATCTCTGGCATATACTGATTATTTTTGACGTTCAATATTAATGTTTTAATAAATATCATAATGTAATTCCCTAAAACCACCGACGGAAGTGGAGACGTATAAAACGGATGTCATCGTCCAGAGGAGTAATGGCGTTCGTAGCGGACACAATTTTCGTACTGTTTGCCTGTTGTGTTTAAATTTCCATATTAGAAGTAGATACTCCCTAGTTGTCGATACACTCGTTAAAGAATGATTGCTTGAATCTTTATGTCTAATTAGTCGTTTCGAAAATATATTTTAACATTCGGTGCAGAGAAGTGGTTGTGTACATTTCGAGAGTTTTACAGTGGAACAGCATCAAAGAGAATTTGTTCACATTTAATGAGCAGGTTGTTTATCAGATTTTCTAAACATCTTTTGTTATTTATCACCACAACAAATTGTCAATTTTGATAACATTTTCGATCGTTGAGTTGCTTTCCAATTTTTAGAAAATTATAGTCTAACCTTCGACAGCGTTCCAATTTAAGTGGAAGCAAGTTTAATCGATCATTTATGAGTTTCGAATACTTAATTGTGCAATAATAAATGAGACGGAAACAAGTTAAACTTGCTTCAACATGGATAAATAAAGTATGAACTCTCTTTATTAATAAAAATTCAGTATTTTACTTTCACATATTGTGAAAGTACATTTTGTCTCTGATGTTTGAAATATACGTGCACATTTGAATTTAAAGTTTTCAAACATTACAACGATAGTACTATTAGCGATTGTTTAAAACTATCAATGTCTGATTTTTAAAATCAATATCACTTTAATAATACTGAAATCTGGATTTTATTTTATTTGTACTCATCTATTAATTTGGAAATGTGCTGCATATAAATTTAATAAAATTGAAATAGAATTGCTTAATAAAATGCTAATGAAAGCTATATTCTTTTTATTTACAGAATTATTAACTGCAATGGGCTCATCATAGCAACATTGAGAAATATTAAGCAACAAATATGTTTGTCCCATATTACCCGTTTAGATTATATTTTTTTTTATATATTTGAATTGAATATAGCATACTATAAATTATTTCACTATGTCTGCAAATACTCAATTCGCAAATCCTCCGCCAGCTATAAGCTTACCTAATATGTCGGTACCACCACCTGCAACTCCAAATTTGTCAGCTCCACCTCCCAATTTAACTACCATCAATACATCTGGGAGTTATCAACATCGATACACTAATCATAGAGATGGAGCTCGTGGTTTCTTTAAACCATTTAGACCATATCATGCACCCAAAATTGTTGCTGCTGGTCAAGATAGTTTGCAAGATGAATTTGATGGGAAAAGACTTAGAAAATCTGTTATGCGTAAAACTGTTGATTATAATTCTGCTATTATAAAAAGCTTAGAGGTAGGATCATTAATTTGGTTTACAAAATTTTATTGAGTCATTGATAAAAGGGTCTAATGCAGTGGATATTATGTGTATAGAATCGAGTATGGCAAAGGGACTATCGGGACAGACGTGCTCTTCAGCCAGATGTAATGTATTATCCTGACTTACTCCCACCACCCAGTTATGTTGACAATCCAATAAATGCAGTCACTACAAGATTTGTGAAGACTGCAACAAATAAAATGCGTTGCCCTATCTTTTGTATGGCATGGACACCAGAGGGCAGACGCCTGGTCACTGGTGCATCCAGTGGAGAGTTTACTCTATGGAATGGCCTTACTTTTAATTTTGAAACTATTTTACAGGTATGCTATGTGCTTCAACAATATTTTAATTATGATTTATATTATATAATACAGTAAAATTTGTCAGTATTCCTTAGAATATTTATTCACTAAAATTCTTAGAGTGAAGATCATCAGGATTAATACTCTAATTTTTTATTTAAAGTTTGATTAAAATTATTATTTTTCTGTGCAGGCACATGATAGTCCAGTGAGGACAATGGTATGGTCACACAACGAGAGCTGGATGGTTACAGGAGATCATGCAGGCTACGTGAAGTATTGGCAGAGCAACATGAACAACGTCAAGATGTTTCAAGCTCACAAAGAAGCTATTAGAGGACTCAGGTATACCATCCACCACACTAGTCCTTACGTCTCTTGCGCCACTGTTATAGATGATCCGTCCATCCTTGCTGTAGTTAAGATACTGGACATGACTCTCATTCTCTTCCTTCTCTGGTTTCATGACTCTTCTGCTATGACAATAGAAATTCTTATATGGGTACACAGGTGATTTCCAGAGATTTTGTAGTTTTCAAAAAGTTCTCTTATATAAGGCGCATCGGAAATGTGCGACTAGATAACTCCATGACGAGTTCTATGACGGAAATTCAATTTTTATATTTTGTAGTATCTTTATTCGCTTAAGTAGAGACAATTATAAAAATAAAATTTTATTTTTGAATAAATTTTCCAAGCAAATTTAGTTTTGGAGAAGTCTATGTGAGTAAATATTATTTGATATAGATAAACAGGATGTGATGTTACACATATACAAATAGTTTAGTGTTTCAATTGCTAATTACTGCTCCAATAAATGTATTAGTCCTTCTTGGCTGAATCAAATATGTGGTACTAGGCCAAATTTTTTTCAAGTTCTCTGTATCTCCATGGATCATAATATTCAAAGTTAATATGCAAGGAATAAACTCTTCTGTCAACTATGTTATACGCGTGTTAATATGAAACATCTTATTTGTACTCCTAAAGTCTTAGGGACCTAAATCGATCTATATATTCGTTATATATTGTAGTACGAAAAAAAAACTATTTTTACTTCACACTGTCCTATGTAAAATAGTCCAAAGAAGAAGTAAAACAAATCACTGGAAAGTAAAATTAGGTCCTTATGGCTCTTGGTGTGAGTTTATATAGTCAGACTGTGGGTCAAGATGTATATTCTATAGTTACCAATAAACAAAAAAGAAATATATACAGTAATTCCTAGTCGAGACTCCCATTGAATTCTAATAAAGATAAATATCCTGTGTCCTTACATCATCCAAGTTTCAATAAAGTTTAAATAAAGACATTTCAGTATTACATGGTTCTGATAATAAAGTATTTTTTCTTCGATTTGTGTCACTTGTGCCCTTTTGCAGATGAGAGAGAGAGAGACTAGCAGAGAGATATAATGAAATTCATGTACACTTCGGACATTTTTTTTGTGCAATAAATGTTAAATTTTTAAAAAATATTACTCTTGGTGTATCACTCGGTGGTCATGTGGCATCAAAAAGAGATTCTAATCTTACCATATAATGATATCGTTTGTTACTTAATGAGCGACGAATTTTGCTTGAGTGCCAGATATGACTGTCGAAGATGGTTTTTTGTTTATTTATAATATTTACACATAGATCTTCCTTTTATTACTGATATCTGTCGATTCCTCGAGGTGCACTTGTTACAGCATCCACTACGCATATTCTCACAAAACATTGTCTTTTTTAAATTAATCGAAAAGTAAATTTCGTTTGCACATTTTAGTACATTGTTAGACGCGTTTTCAGTGCATAAATTGCTTACACTAATAGGAGGAATGATACATAAAAATGAACAGTGATTACAGCTTCTTATACATTTATTTTCTTATGAACAGTTTCGTTTAAAAAAATTACAACTACAAAATTGTACACTAATTGAAATTAACTTATAAATAAAACATTATTTAGGTTTTACTGAGATTGCATGTGTAGATACGGGAATGTATGAATAACTTCTTTGTCAGGTACCATGAAGATAAAGGCAAAATACAATATTCTTTGCTTGTTTCATACATACATGAACATTGCATGCGGTAGTATGTTTATTTAATTTAACGAACAGAATGACGAATCAGTAATAAATGTAAGCTTTCAATTAAATTTGCAGTAATCATCTCCTGAAGTCATGTTATAATAATGTCCGCAAGGTGTACCAAATGACCCATTGAGTTTAATAAATACTTCTCATGGTCTACTTCCTATCATTTCAAATTTATTGCGCTTGTAAAAATATAATAGCAATAAAACTCAATAAAGCCCAGTCAATTCTTTATTGTACTGTAATTCTGTAATATTTACCAGTAATATGAGACAATGAGAATAAGATGCATATTATTATAATAATTGTTTCATTCAAAGTCTTCTTTTCGTCACAAACTTTTACAAATAAAGAACTGTTTTGTAAACATGTAACAGCCTATTGTTTGAATATAACTATTGTTTTTTGGGTGGGTAGTTTCAGTCCAACGGATCATAAGCTGGCAACATGCAGTGATGATGGAACTGTGAGAATTTGGGACTTTCTTCGGTGTCATGAAGAACGAATTCTGAGGGGTATATATCATATAGCATTTTAATTGAGTAATTATATTTTGTTTCTTTACATATAAAAAAGATATTTCTAGAATAGTAATTCAATAAGTATGAAAAGAAACTCATTTATTCAACTTTTGCCTAGGTCACGGTGCCGATGTAAAATGTGTACACTGGCACCCCCAGAAAAGTCTAGTCATTTCTGGGAGCAAAGACAACCAGCAACCAGTTAAGTTATGGGATCCAAAGACTGGTCAGTCGCTCGCAACTTTACATGCTCATAAGTCAACAGTCATGGACGTGAAGTGGAATGAAAATGGGAACTGGTTAGTAACTGCGTCACGGGATCATTTGCTCAAGCTATTCGATCTCAGGAACTTAAGCCAAGAAGTTCAAACTTTTCGCGGTCATAAGAAAGAAGCTTCTAGCGTCGCGTGGCATCCGAGCCATGAAGGCCTGTTTTGTAGCGGTGGTAGTGATGGCGCTATTTTATTCTGGCACGTTGGGTATGTTTCTGATTACTTCCACAATTCATTATTTGAAACCCTTTAGAAGCTATATGTAATGCAATTCATTTTTAGAGCCGACAAGGAGGTGGGTGCTATAGAACAAGCTCACGACAGCATAGTCTGGACGTTAGCTTGGCATCCATTGGGACATATACTGTGCTCTGGTAGCAACGATCATACTTCGAAGTTCTGGACACGTAATAGGCCTGGTGACTTGATGAGAGATAAGTATAATCTCAATACGTTACCAGCGGGATCTGCTGGTATCGACGACCACGAAATAGGTATGTTAAAATTTATACAGTACAAGAAATTTTTATCACTACTTATTTCATGTATTTTATAGCTGATGAAGCGGCTGTAATACCTGGTATGGGACCAGAAGACAGAATCAACGCCGATGGTGAACCGGAAGACAAAAGTGGTGGAATACCAGGTCTGGATTTGGACCATGCGGTTGACGAAGGGAAGAAATTCGCAAACAAGAAGGTACCGTATAGTAAACCTATTCCACGAAATTTCCAAGCACAATGGAATGAAATGGAAGCTGAAGATATGGAGCAAGTTGAAGCACTGAACGCGTTCGTGAATCAGTTGATTGAAACTACACCAGGAGCAGTGCCTCTGAACGAAGTCACACCTAATGGTATTATATTGTACGGGAAAATGATTCCTGTTGAGCGTGAGTATCATTTTTCATTCATTAATTAGGTACATAACCATAATTACATAATGTTATTTACATTGTAGCTGGTTCCAAGCTAGCAGAGGCAATTAGCAAAGGAAACGATGCTATAAATAAATTAGTATTCTCTGGCGAGGTAGAAGAGCTACGGGACGTTGTGGGCCCACCGGACAATGTAGACGAGGCGGACGAATTTTTGCAAGACGACGGCGATATAGATTATTCCAAGGTTCCTGACATCGAACTTCCTCCACCATTACCTAGTTCTAAGTTCGCACAAAATCCTGAACTACTTAAGACTCTGAACCGTGGTGGGAAACGGAAATTCGACCAGTTGATCGGATGGAGCGACGGTGGAGCCAGTGACAGGACGTCCAAGATACATCAGCCCGTTTTCGGCGGTATAATGACCGAAGACTCGCAATCCAGTGATACCGATTTAAGGTATACCTGTAGCAAAGGGAATCAGCATTCAAACGATAATAACTCTTTCCACGTCGGGCAAGACGAAGACCTAAGAAAGCTGCCTCATGGTGATAACGCTAGAAATATGAACCGTGGCGACGAAGACTTGCGATTCAACATATCCGGCGGACCCGGCAGGCCTAGCTCTCGTTCCGATTATGATGTAAGGAGTAACTACACGGACAAAGATTTCAGGAGTTCGCACGGATTCTCTTTGAAAAAGACCTTGGACAACGATATTTACGACGACAGAGATCGTGACGGTAGCTCGCGGTGGGACGATGAAAAATCGATAAACGACGGCGCTCGAAAAGGGGATGGTAGTTTCTCTAATAATTTTGATAAACGTGATAACATGCCGATGGGCATCGGTCCCGGCATCAGTAATAATATGCCCCACTTAAGCAACAGTATATCCCACATGTCCAGTCACCATAATATGCAAAATATTAATCCCAACATGCCCCCTCCGATTCCGAGTTTAGTGCCACACCCAAATATGTCTCAACATCCTATGCAGAATAAACCCTTGCACCCTGGTATGCAAGGGATGGATGGTCCTATGCACATAATGCATCATTCCAACATGCATCCCGGTTTCGGTCCGAACGGACCACCACCTGGAAACTTCGGTCCCAACTTTCGGCCACCGAACGGTAATTTCGGACCGAATCAGCACTTTAGGCCAAACCCGTTGCCTTTGTTCGGATCAAATCAGGGTCCGTTTGGTAATAGCTTTCAAGGTTTGCCAAACTTCAGAGGGCCCAACGCCGGTCCTCCGAATTTCGACAGACCTGGTTTCGGCCCAGGTTTCCGGGGTCAAAACCCTGGACAGAATGCGCCAAATAATTTTAATTCGAACTTCGGTAACTTCGGGAATAAGATTGGGTCTAATCGTGTCATGAATCGGGGTCCTAACGACAATAATATGGGCAGAAGCGGGTACAACAACCGCGGTAGAGGACGCGATGGCGATCAACCACGTGGTATCCGAGGAAGAGATAATTATTGAGACGAACGAGGAAAAGTCTTGGTGTGCAAACGTTGGTAGACTACCGTTCGCACCGCTTTGACCGATGTTTCATACAGGTTATACAGTTTCCGATGAGGACACCATATTCGTAGGACGGTGGTACTTTGTAAAAGCATCGCAGTGTAAAATAACGACCCAGTTTGGACGCGTGCGTTGCGAGCCATTTTGTACTCTCTGTTAAAGAACCGGACGTTATGTGCTTGAATGAAAGTATATATTTTTTTTTCAAGAAACTTTATTTGGGACAGCTGTCCTTTTCCAGAGAAGCGACTGATTATCCATTATTAGACGGCTAGATTTCTAAATACGGGAGGTACCTCATTGATGTAAGCGCGACCTCTCCGCGTCTTATAACTGTCGCGCAGAATATACGAATTGTCTACGAGACGTACGGGATCGCAAGAATTGTAATATAATATATAACCAATGACACCATACTGTCTCGAAGAAAAAATCTGTTCACAAGCTGCCTTGCGAAAGAACTTTCTTGTTCCGATTTAAGGATCGGATTGGCGCGCGGAAAACGAAAAAACAAAAGAAGGAAGGAAGCACGTGGAGCATGTCGAACGTTTCATAATTGTTGCTGGTCGTCGAAAAAAATAAAAAAAAATGAAAAACTGTGAACCAGAACAGTTTACCTATCAGTTATTAATAAAATTGAGTAAGACGCAAGAATCATTCGAATTTAAGCTCTGTCCCAAATTTAATTTATGTATAAATATCGTAGATATATGTTTAAATGACTACATACATACTATATAGTTCAAATGTATAATGCATAAATATATATTTTAATTCTATCCTGAACATTCCACCCAGTATGTCAAATTGAATTCGAATATATATGTTTTCAATTATATTAGAATTATCTGCATTTGTTGTTATGTACTAAACAGATTATAATCATTTTCTGACATTTCGTTCGTCGCAATTCAGTTACTTCCAACGATTGGTGGTGGTGTTGTGATAAAAGCTAACCTCGTGTTATGATCCGTTAAGAAAGCACAGAAATTTATACAAAATGGGGAAAAAAGAAAAGTTTGGAGCTGGAAATTTAGGAAAAGCATTAATTAGGGATCGTTTCGGTTCTGTAAAGCATAAGAAACGCGATGATATGACTATGGTAAGGTAATGGCTTTCATTTATAACCTTTTGCATTTCGATACATGTGATTGAAATGTTTCATTATTTATAAATCATATTTTGAAGTAGATCCATAGTGTTTCGTTGAATGACGGCTACGATTGGGGACGACTTAATCTCCAGTCTGTCACGGAAGAAAGTTCTTTCCAAGAATTCCTTTCAACCGCAGAATTAGCTGGAACAGAATTTCAAGCGGAAAAGTTGAACATTAAATTTGTCAACCCGAAGAGCGGAATCGGATTGCTTTCGAAAGATGAAAAAGAAAAGATATCGGCCTTACAGAAGAAAAATAAAGGTCTGCTCAAGATTCCAAGAAGACCGAAGTGGGATACTACCACTACGGCTCAGGAATTACAAGCCAAAGAAAGGGAGCATTTCTTAGAATGGAGACGCACACTGTCTCTGCTCCAAGAAGCTGAGGAATTAATGTTAACACCTTACGAGAAAAACCTAGAGTTTTGGAGGCAACTGTGGAGAGTTGTGGAACGTAGTGATGTTGTTGTTCAGATTGTTGATGCGCGGAATCCCTTGCTTTTTAGGTGTGAGGATTTGGAAAGCTATGTCAAAGAAGTAGATCCTAGAAAAATGAACATAATATTGATTAATAAGGCAGATTTTTTAACAGAGGAACAACGAAAGGAATGGGCAAAGTACTTTTCAGATGTTAACGTTGGAGTTGCATTCTTTTCTGCTACGTTAGCAGCTGAAGGACAGAAAGTCCATGAGACAATAGAAGAGGAAAATCTTGAAGACGAAGATGAAGATGAAGAAGAAAAAGAAGAAGAAAAAGAAGAAGAAGATGAAGATACAGATGATGAAAGTGAATATGAAAGTGCCGATGATGGTTATGGTCCAGACAATATAGATTGTGTAAGCAATATTTCTGATGCAGAAAGTAAAGAATATTTAGAACCTGAAGAAAGTTATCTAGATCCACTAAATTCTTCTACAGAAGAATTGAATGAAGAAACTAATGAAGAAACTGCAAAGATAGAAAACTCCTCAGAGTTATTAAGTAGAGATCAGTTGGTATCATTTTTCAAAACGATTTATAAGGGTGAGACATACACTAAAGGTATTATAACAATTGGTCTAGTAGGATATCCAAATGTAGGTAAAAGTTCCACGATTAATGCTCTATTAATGGACAAAAAAGTATCAGTGTCTGCAACACCAGGCAAGACAAAACATTTTCAAACACTTTTTCTGGACAAGGATCTACTTCTTTGTGATTGTCCTGGTTTAGTAATGCCAAGTTTCGTTTCCACCAAAGCAGAAATGATATTGAATGGTATTTTACCAATTGATCAGATGAGGGACCATGTTCCACCAATCACGTTACTGGGTACTTTAATACCAAGACACGTAATAGAAGATCTTTATGGCATCATGTTACCTTTACCTATTGAAGGAGAAGATCCTGACCGTCCTCCAACTGCAGAAGAAATTTTGAATGCTTATGGATGTACGTGATTGAATTTATTTTAGAGTTGTTTAATTCTGATTTATTACAGATCTTTTGTAATGTACAACAATATCTTATCAGATTGTTTCCTTGAACTTTAGATAATAGAGGTTTCATGACCCAAAACGGACAACCAGATAATCCACGATCATCGCGTTATGTTTTAAAGGATTTTGTAAATGGTAAACTGTTGTATTGCGTTGCACCGCCGACGTTAGAGCAAGATAAATTTCACACATTCCCTCCAAGAAGGAGAATTATTTCTGCAAATAAACATTTACCAGCTAAGACAATACTTGCTAATAAAGGGAGTAAGACTAGCTCCGAAGATGTAGATAAAGTATTCTTTCAAAACAAATTTTCGAATGTACATACTAAAGGGATGATGGGAAGGATGCACGGTGTGTACCGTGGTAGTTCTAGGTATGTAACATTATTGTATATTTATTATTCAATAAAGTCATCCATGTATAATTATTGACAATAATAATTCATATATAATAAGTAATAGAGCGTTCGTACGAATATCCTTTATAATATTTCGGCAATTTGTAATTTTCAGTGATACAGGATCGGTACTTGGTTCCACTCAGAGTTTGTTAGTTGAAGAAAAACCATGGAAAAAGATTAACAAACATTCGAATAAAAAGAAACGCGAAAAAACGAGAAGATTGTACGCTCATCTTGATCGGCACTGATTGGTGGGTATTATTAACACCATACCGGTTTTTTGAACTGTTCGAGTTGAAGGTCTTTTCGCTATATAACAGCGAATAGTATTTTGTAACATACAAATCTCTGTGTTATGTGAATCTTTCAGAGATTCATATTGGTTCTAAATATCACAAGTACATTCTAACAATAAAATACATACACATATAAGAATAATTTACTGTTTTGCTTATATGCGTATATATTATACAATTAAAATATCTCATATTTTATGTCCTTTATATTTCGTTTTCCTATCCCATTCTTACATAATTAACGTTCGATGTCGTCGAACAAACGCGGCTGCAAATCTTGCTTTTACATTTTGCTAGCGATCAGAGGTATAATGTAAACAGCAGATTTCTGAAACATATCCCATGGAAAGCAATGATTTATTAAATAGGAAGCACGGATCGAATTCCTTCTTGTCACCAGTGAAATTCGTTCCACATAATCTGATCCAGAGTATGTGGTATTATGCTTTGTTAGGTATGATTTAGTTTCTTTTATAAATTAAGTCAGTTGGTGAACACCAGGTTCCAGGCATCTTACAAGGCTCTCAATAGAAAAGCACTGTGTGTAGAATCGTTCTTGCAAACTTTGACTCAAATTCATGCAGCATTTCATCTATGTCATTGTCTAGGTCTTTGCTATTAGCCAGCTGCAACATTACAATTTAATTATTATACAAGGAGACATTGATTAATCTTCTAGACATAAAAGAAATAGAAATACCACAGTGACTAATTCGCAGATAAGAAATGATCCAACTGTAGCTTCCTCATGATTATCTTGGATATCAATATTAATTAGGTGCACAGGTTGGCTGTCCTCTTGAAGTCTGGATTCCATACATTCAATCACTTGATCGTATACTCGTTCCTCACATGTGATCAAGATGTCAAATTTGTCTTTGGACAACTGAAATCGTTCTGGCTTAGGTTTAATTCTACGATTTCTGTCCAGCATGTATAACAGACCAGTTTGCGTGTAGCTAATCTTAATGTTAAGGAAATTGTTTGTTATTATACAGACCTATACTACCACATATTTTAACAACAAATTTAAAAAAGAAAAGGAACTGTAAACCGTTTCCTGGAAGTTACTACTGCTTCATGTTTATTGCCTGAAAGAGAAGGATGATATGATTATTTGATTAGGTAGGATACTATTGCTTGTCTTTCGCTAAAAGGTCATTGTAGATTTCGTCGTAAGTCGTTCCGAAGTCATAAATATTTGGACGATCCGGGGCGTTCCCGGGAAGCTTGACCTTGTCCCCCGTCCCGAAACTCTTCACGTTGAATCCTTTTTTGCTGAAAAAAAAAAACAACAGTAAAATCAGTGTGACGAATAGGTTCCCGACTTTTTATAACTCAGTTTTTTAACTAATTCTATCGTCATCGGGACTAATTACCTGAGGAAGGCATGAGCCTCCATGCTTCGGTTCATATTGCTAGAACATATTACTGCTACGCTAATATTGTTTAGCGCAGACATTTCGCTGAAATAGTCTACCGGTTAAAAAGAGGAGTGGTGCTATCAGGTGCTATGAAAAAACGAAAATAATGAACGTAATGTCACTTAACCACAAAGGACTTGCACAGAGGTGAAACTCCGGCGTTTTTCGAGAACCGATTAACAAAGCGCGTGCGTGCGCAAGTAATTTTGACGTGAAGTATGCAGAGTTTGAAGTATCGATAATGAAAGTTCGAGAATAAAATTTAAATAAAACGCGGAACAATGCAATAATGTTAACAATATATTTTCGATCGCCGGCTAAGGCATTTGGTAAAAAGAAGTTGTAACAAATTCATCGTGTAGCGATAAGTATTATTCAAAATTTGATTGCGTTCGTATTGTACAGACTTTCTCAAAACTCGCTTTCAATCGGGAAATAAGGGGTTCCTGAGGTTATTTGAAATAACTTTTTCTTTAGCGCAAATGTAATCCGCGGCTTCGTTTATGAGTTATTAATGAAAAACACTGGCCATTGAGAGGCGAGACCAGTTGACGCTAGGTGGCTGAACTAATGAGCAGAATTGGGCTCCCTCTGCTTGTTGGTTTGACTGGCCCATGTCAGCTGATTTTGTCTCATTAGTCATTGTTTTTCATCAATAAATCGTAACTGAAATCGCGGAGAACATTTTTGTACAGGAAAGAGTTGCTTCGAATCTTTTAGTTCTTTCTCAACGCGAATTAAGAGAGGGCGCCACCATAGCGTTCTGTAATAAGGTTTCCAAAATTCGCCACACGAGAGCACTCGTGTCGCCATTGGATTCTACGTTTGAACTGGAGCGGTTCGCCGACGTTGCTACTTATATATTTTAAATTGAAGTGGAATTATGTTGAAAATGTAAGCAAAAACTTGTATTTCGAATTACAGTAAATTCTCTTCCATTTGTTCTTTACTTTGTAAATAAATGCGAAGAGAAGCACATTGAGCCTCGCAGCTCGTTTTTATAATCGCCGTTTGTCAACAGCTATAAAAAGGAGCCATATATATAATTATAGGTTCTATGTTATGTATTATTTGAACTTAAACGCAAACGTTCTTTCCATCAATAACTATTTAGTAGTGTGTAATCTTTGATTGAAAACTAAATTTTGTAAGAATAGCGTCACAAATTGTACTAGCTATTGTTTTAAAGGCTTTTATAGCACGATGGTGTCACGATTCTATACTACATTCATGTAATTTCGACATAAAAATGAGGATAACATATGATATGTTTGTGTGAATAATTAAATAAAATTTTGTTATTGAAATTGCAGAGTTACGGAGCTACATTCAGTATGGAATGACATTCATGGACATGCGTGTTGGAAATTGATCTGGAAAATTGACAGGTATAAACATAAATCTATGGACGTTATAATATTTATTTTCAGTATAGTCAGTGACATCTTTATGTGAGAGGTAGTTACATTTGCCGTGGAATCGACAGTCAATAACGGAACAGAGGACGCGACGGTGCTGCTCCTGGTTTATGTTATTAATTTGTATCGACCATCGTCAACCAGTTTGAAACCCAGCGTCTTAGAGATTTGAAAATTACGCAACGTTGAAGCTGAATTAAGTAAGTAATATTGACGTTAAAATTCACATTCTCGTATATCAAAATTATTTCCCTGTTCTTGCAATCCATATTAAAGTAATAACAGTCTGGCATTCAATAATAAAATAGAGTCAGGACAATTGATCAGGTTATTGTAGTTCGTTATCTTGTAACTCGAAAGATACCTTGAATAAATTTGATCAATTATTGAGAACAACTGGATAGACTAA
Organism: Augochlora pura; assembly: GCF_028453695.1. Lineage (NCBI taxonomy): Eukaryota > Metazoa > Arthropoda > Insecta > Hymenoptera > Halictidae > Augochlora > Augochlora pura. The sequence continues at coordinate 2,108,334 of NC_135777.1, forward strand.
TGAAAGGTATCTTTATAAATAGTATGTTTCTCATCTCAGATGAATGTGTTATAGTGTTGAAGCTGTAAAGAATTTCGTGGACCAATTTCAAGGACATTGTACTTATATTTTAATCATTAAACGCAATGGATGACTTCGAGAAGGAATGAGGTAAGTACAAATCTTGTATATGAATAATTATTAATTGCAGCTTCGGTTGTCGTTCACTAATAACTATTTTAATCATTGTTTATGGTACTTAGCAACTGATAAGAATTGTTTCTTATAAAAATACCTGTTAAAATTTTAATATGTTTTATTGGATAATAATAGAATGCTGATGCCATGCAAAATCATGCGAGCATTTTTACAAAACGTGATAATTTAACTAATAAGTAATTATAAAAACCATATATCAATTTTTCAGTAACATAAAACGAACTATTCGCTCATTTCTGATGAATGATTATAATTTCACCAGACTTAGCAAGTAAATAAGATAACCATATAAAAATGTATACACGCAGATGAAGAAAAATTGGAAAAACATCACTTTTTTCTAAGAAAAGAGATAAACAGGGAGAGACATTGTTTTGGTTAAGACTGCTTTTGGATGGGAAGACTCGAGGACGGTCGTTGCCGGGATTACCATTACACGAGCTGGTTGATTGGCTTTTATAAAAGAAAGAGTAGCGAGCAGCCTCCTCGCCGTTAAATTGCATAATGTCGTACGGCCGCGGATCTCTTGCGAAATCGAGAAATAATGAGCAGCGTCGACAATGAAAATTGTAGGTTTCGGCTCCCAAATTAAGGCGGAGTAGTTTGAGAAGCCTGAATTCCCGGGTCGACCAATTCTCGCTCACAATTAGGCCCTTTTCCACTGCTATTCAGTCGAATTTCTTTCGTCAGTTTCGATTAAACGTCGACCACCATCTCTGCGTCTTCTTCTTCGCTTGCTCCTCCTCATGACATTGAATCCTCTCTAGTGGCTAACTTAATAGTTTCCAATTTGAATTGGGTCACTCAAATCCTCGCAGTTAAGTAAATTACGAGCAGATAAAGTAGAAATTGCGGTTCCGACAAGTTAGCGCCGATAAGTTAGAAGAATCGGAAACCGTAAGGAATTATACCATACAAAGCATCAATTACGTCAACACGGAGTGGTCGTCAATTTACATTTCGCTTTTTCTCTAACTGGATGATCGCCACGTTGAGTGGAGAAACTCCTTTCGTCGCTTGCACCGGCGAACGGATCGACGATTGACGAAACCAATTTAGGCTTGGAATCGTCTCTTTGTGACTGCCATAATAGACTTCGTTCAACGTGCAATACTCCTCGCAGGGATACACTGAACCAGCGAAACACGAACGGAATAAATACGGACCATCGACCAAGAATTAGTAAATCAATCTCAAAACAGGAAAATCATTTAGAATAAACGCATTAAAATTAAGAAAATAAATAAATGTTCTGATAGCTTCTACATCGTGCAGTTACTGCAGACACATTTAATTCAGCATAAAAATCCGCAGTCTAGTCATCGCTATCAGAGTCCATCGTCGCCTACAGAAATCTCTGAGATCTATATTTTCTTACATGGAATATTTAGTTTGTACAAAGTCACAAAGTTGACATTGGTTTTCCACGAATCCTTGCTACCTTGGAATGAGGAGCGCTTCGACATAAGGCCACGATGCCAGCAATCCGAGGAATGTAGTAGATCGCCTGTAGCCATCGCTAATAACTAGAAATCTGAATTCCGATTGGCCAACTAAAAGCCGTCTAAAACGTGGAATTCGCGAATCTGTAATTTCCGAGAGCGCGCGCGCGCGCGTCAATGGCGGAATGCGGCGTCCGGGCATCGAAGTCTCCGCGATTCTCCAGATCTTGGACGCGAGTTCCGTTGACTCACGGCCTCCGCGAGAAAAGCAAAAATCACGGCTCGCATTCCCGTATGAATTTGCATCCGCAGCGATGCGAGGAGAAGCCGCGCCAGCGAATTCTTTCTTGTCAGTGGCACGCTGAGGTCTCAATAGCTGCGGGAGATACCGGTGACGAATGCTTGGGATTCCTTTGTTCCGAACTAATCGCGCGTTTACTTCAATTTAAACCAGTGACTCGCACATCCGCGAGATTTTCCGCGCCGGTCGCGTGTACTAACGCGTTCGAACGCGGTTTCCTGCACCTTCCGTTGCCGCCCCGGCAACGTCTTTGCTCGTCGTTACGGGCCACCGTTACGCTAGAACCAACGCGCGAATGGGAATTAAGGGGCAAGCCTCGAGTAAACCGCTAAAATAATTGCTGAAACATTCCGCCACTTTCCATACATGTCCTTTGGCATTTCAAAGTACACCAAGTTTCGTTTTGTTGTATTTCATTGGCGTTTACTGGAATAATAATTCTTGTGCAACCTAGTGCTTCTAGAACAAATAAAACGAGCACTGTACCTATCGCTGCAGTAAAGGTTTTACTGCGGCGTTTGCTTGCGACATCTTCCAATTCCATCGAAATCCAGGCAGGCCGTAAAGAGCGGATCGATCTTTACGACTTTTATCAGAGTTTAGCGTTATTGGCTCCGTTACGAGCTTCGGCGTCGATGCATCAAAGGTGCAAGCATAATCCATTAACGCTTCGACGATTATGCTTCATTAGGAAAGGCCATTGCCATTTTCAATAACAATCCCAGAGGGAAGTTCTATTTAGATTCCCGATTAACGGTTGAAACTATCGGAGAATCGATTAAGGCGATGGCTATTGAAAATTGGCTATTGAAAATTGGCTATTAACTTCTGTCGTTAGAGAAACTATCAAGTAACTGTCGGCAGGTGAAGTGTTGAGATGGATGCCCGGCAATATCATATTATTGTACAGTTAAATTTTGATTTGAAGAGGAAATTACGTCCTCCGCTCGTATCCGGCGCGAAGAAATGTCAATCTTATGCATGGAAATTAAAATTTGATCACTAATATACATACATACACTCGTACACAAAGGTATTCGAACGCTTACGCTTCTGACATTCGACTAAATATAAAATTGTACGTTTAGAACTCGCCGAAAAATTGATTTATAAAAATAATTCGTTCTGGTAGCGATCTGGAGGAAACAAATCACAGAATTAGAACCGCGAACTGACTACAAAATATAATGGTGGATCTGTATTTGTACGGGACTGTATGGCAATTAGTGGAATGAGAAACTTTGTGTTTATCAATGATATTAGGTTGGGGAGAAAGAAATCCATTATTTTTACGTGAACTTCAAGACTTTATTTAACATGTTTCCTGTTTGTTCTATAATTAGTTGCCATTTTAAAGGTATCTTAATAATGTCTCTTTCGTAGAAGTCTTGGCCCCTATTAGCAAAAAACTCTTGTAATCGACTTTCACAATCTTCTCTCGATGCCAATTTCTTATCACTAAGGAAGTTTTGCAATGCAAGATAAACATGGTAATCGCTTGGTGCCAGGTCCGGACTATATGGTGTATGACTATTTCTCTCATTGATAATAAAGAGAAAGAGAAAATTTTGTAATTTCGTCACACTGTTTCCTATCCGCACTCCTCGATTTTGCCGATGTAGTTCGCAGAGTGGCGCGTCGCCAGCGATTTCCGTCGCCGCGATCTCTGGTCCCTGTAAATTATTCCGCGTGTGCGCTCGAAGACGGATGTCCTTTAACTTATGGATATTGATGAGGCCCGTCGAAAGAACCGGGCATTGTCGAGGTCTGACGCATGTACTCTGCATAAACCGGGGGCCCGCGGTGTGATCCGCTCGATGCACCGGCACCCGCTAAATCATACCCTGAATTATGGCTCGGATCGTCCCCCGAATATCAATCGAGTCGTCGACTGGCCTTTCCGCTCGGTTTTCTAAGCGAACCTCTTGCGAAATTGTCACTCGAGTCTGCTTAGAAAATCCTTTTCGCATAGTTTCGAGGTACAGTGAATTATTTTCAATAGTCCTAGGGCTTGTAAACAGAAAATGACAATTTGGGAAGAGTAGATATGTTCCAATCTTGCGCCTCGTTTTTACAGTCGCCGATTGTTAACAATTATAAAAACGAGTTGCAAGGTTTGAACAATCGTACCTCCTTCTCTCAAATTGTCCAGGTTTGTTCATAACCGAGGTATAATTAGAAAAAATTTACTATAGCATGCTTCAGGGTAAAAATATTTTTCTATGTAAATAATCTGTAGACAAGTAATAAAACAAAATATAAATCATCAGTTCATATATATGTAAAATTTTTCTTTTAGCACAGTAATTGGGGCACAGGAATCGGGACACCTACCCTAATCATTCGTAAAGCCAGCGCTTCGGTGACCCCAGAAACATAGTAAATGATCGTACAACTAATTGGCAAGACCGGTTTATTGCGCAACATTCTATTTTAGGACCGGGCAGCGGCTAATTATCGTGAGTAATCGTCACGGACAATTGGGCCCGTTTTGCCCGGAGCCTTAAACAGAGTAGTGCTCGAAGGCGCCTGAGGAATCGATGTTCCATCGAGTCGACCATAACAAATCCCTCTCCATTGTTCCGAGTGTCGCGAGCCAGGTAACAGGCCGCGATCGTTGAACAGAAAATTTCGGGTGTCAGACCGAGGATTTCCGTCGGCCATTATGATCCGGAACCAGCGAGGATGTTCCACCATCGATCTATTAATCCGTGGCCATTGCAATTACTCAGCGGCACGAGAACGAAACGGAGAAAGTGTTACTTTCTCCATTCATCTTTGAATTTTTGCGAGAGCGTATCTCCCCTTCGCGTCCGGTCGCTGGAAAAGTCATCGGCGATCTGGATAATTAATTACCGTAACCCGTTGACATTTCATTGACGGCTCATCCGCAGGGTGGACACTCTCGGACGATCGTCGCGCTATAAATAAATGCGTATCGTGTGGGAGACCTTCGGGAATTAATAGCGAGGAGAGATCGCTGAGGATGAACGATGATAAGGTCAGGGTCGATGGTCGTTACAATGGGTCTTGGTCTTCGACTGGAAACTGAAGAATGGATAGTCGGGGATAGGATTAAAATAGAAGATGACACAGACATCCGGAAGTTCTGCCGGGAGGTGGACAGATTTAGGAAATAGGGTAGATGCACCCGTTGTGGCCGATGCACCGTTTCCAGACGTCTCCATTATTGTTCGTGTTTTCGAAGCTGGCTATAGATACTAGC